>NC_069510.1:145477848-145665348 GCF_027579735.1 Bombina bombina
CCTTTTTTTGGGTCTTGATTGTTTTATAGCGCGGTCTTGCCACCAGCGTTGAGACTGCTCTATTCCACAAAGCCTGCTGGAGGGAGGGCATTAATAGCGTGTTCTTGCTAGACTGGTGCTATTATGTCCTGAAAAAACCCTTAACGACCAGTGACATACAGGGTACATTGTGGTCATTAAGGGGTTAATGTACTCCCAATGGTTTGTAATGCCAGATGCATATTTGCATCTTTGAGAAAGCAGAAATGACAGCGTGAAACGCGTCATAGACTAATGTGAGAAATTGTTTAATTGGATTCAGTATTATGTTTTAATACAAATTATCTATACTCCTTTTTTCCCCAAACTGCAGTGGATCAGAACCGTGGACATCACATATTAACTATATATACATAAGCAAACTTTCCTCTCTCATAGTTTGAACTATGCAGCTAATAGGATCAGGGATACGTAGACCATAAACTGATCTAAGGACAGAGTATGTATACTAGGTAAATTAATAATATATATTACAGTGGTGGATATTTAAACTATACAGACAGTGTTAAAATAATCAAATATAAATATACTCAACACTGTGCGTCAAAAAAAAAAAAAAGGTTATATTGAAGCGATATGGGTTGAATATCATCCTTACTGATGTTAACCAGGAAAACCTTAAATAGCAAAAACAAGAAAAGTCCCATAGTGTGATGCTGTTTTTATCATATGTGTTGATTATGTTGGAAGCATTTATACTCACACATAAGAGAGCTACTATAAGGTATGCGCTAAATAATAGAGAATGCCCAGGTATGCAAGGGTTTCCACAGCAAATTATATAAAAATCACTCTGGGATGGCTAGATCACTATACACAAAAGTGTATGCACATAAAAAGCTATAACAAGTGCTTTGGATGCAATCTCCTGCTCCATGCGTATTGCTGCTGTGTTGTAGTACTCCCCCCCCCCCCCTCCTGTGATGACTTAGATCTGCGCTTCATGCAGACTTGGCACATTTGAATGGGCACATTCTTGAGAATAATGAGTTGTGGATTCAATGTGCAAAACCAGTTATTTAACATACAACACTAAACCTATAGAAGTAATTTCACATTTATTGAATGCTCTGCAGATTATATAACAAGTCATTGAAAATGCTGTAAGAGGAAATAAATTTTACAATACAATGTCCCTTTAATAAATACAGTATAGATAGATACAGATAGATTAATAGAGATAGATAGACAGACAGATAGATAGATAGATGGATAAGACGATTGATAGATAGTGATAGATGATTGATAGATACAGATAGATAGATACAGATTATAGATAGTAAGATGGATAGATAGAAAGATGATAGAGATAGATAGATACCATATAACACAATTTTTTGATACTCAAGACTTATTTTTATTTTCCCCATATTTCTCTATAACAATTTCCGGTATTCTCACTTTGGTTTTCCAGTTAATAACAATCACAAAGCGTTTCTGCGGTTAATACTCCTCAAGCACAAAATTGTTTTTCTCCGGATATCAAAGTCTAAAAACATAGAATTAGTGACAAAGAAATGACAACTTTATGGGTTCAGTGATGACATCACAGGTTGAAGGACCTGTATGTTGATTGATGTGTTTTAATAGCGTGTAGGTGACGTGTACAATTAACCTGTTGTGCTCTAAGACAATAGAGATTGGTGCGTCTGTCTTTTTAAGGGATTTGAACAGGTGCATTATGGGTATAGTGGGTGTGAATGTTTGTTGGGTTTTGCTTTGGTTTATTAGTGTAAAAGTGCTTATTATTGTAGCTTTGTATATGTTCTGTGATGTTGCTTCCTAACATCATTCAGTATGACGGGCGGGAGGGTGGGCGGGGGTGGTCAGTGCATTTTGCCCAGTCACAAAATCAATGTATGATTTTAAAATGTGTTTGTGATTTTCATTAATAATTCAAAAAGCGTTGTCCTGGGTTTATCAAATCCTTTTAGCAGTGAAAAATGGCCCAATAAATATGTTATTCATTATTGAGAATTTAGAATTTGTGATCAGCCAAACAGGACTGGCACATATTAAGTGTAGGGACAAACAAATAATTTAAAAAGTGCTGCTGATAAACAATGAAAATGGCTGATTACGTCAACACTGAAAAGGGCTCGTGCAGAAGAACACACAGATTATTCTAAACAACAGATTGCGATCAACCCCTATGTGTTTAACGTCTGCAGAGGGGTTAAACACATAGTAAAGTTAGCTCTAGAGCAGAAGTGCACTACTGGGAGCTAGCTGAGCATGTCTGGTGAGCCAATGAGAAGAGGCATACTGTATGTGTGTACCCACCATCTAGCTCCCAGTACTACATTGCTGCTCCTGAGCCTACATAGGTATGCTTTTAAACAAAGGATACCAAAGGAACAAAGTACATGTTGACTTTCTTGTCACTTTAAAGGCAAAATTACCCAAATGCTGAATGACTTAAGAGTAATATAGCTTAGCTGTAAAAAGCTGTCTAGAAAATGTCACATGAACAAATCTATGTTAAAAAGAAAGATATTTTACCTCAAAGTTTCATTAGTAGCCAAATCCCATTGTAAAGGGACTTGAAGCAGCCAATCAGGATGCTAGTCCTGGGACTTGCAATGCAGTGTGCATCTGGCATGTGCAGGCACAGTCACTTTATTTACCTCCTCTATCGAGAATATGGTGAAATCCCACCAGGTTACAGTAAAGCAAAGTATGGCGCAGCACTGGTGATTCTGATTGGCTGTTTTCTTCACCATGCAGATGTAGTAAAAAGAGTAGCTGAAGGAAAACTGAGGTAAAATACCTTCCTTTTTATATAGAGATGTTCATGTGATATTTTCTAGTCATGCTGCATCACTTTCAAGTTATATATCATACTGGTTATATGTCATACTGGTTATATATCATACTGGTTATATGTCATACTGGTTATATGTCACTTTAACTGAATGATTCATATTTGCAAATGAAGACAATAAATGTATAGGTTCCCACAGGTAAGGTTAGATATAGAGTATTTAATATTCAGGGTGGTATTTGCACATCAAGTCTAACTCATACTTAGCATTGCTACAACACTTAATACACACAGGCTTTTCAATCATCTCTTGGTAAAGCAAAAGATTGTGAAATTCAGGGAGGAACCAGTTAACCCTATAAACAATGTGAGAGATGACACATACTGTAAGTTTCTATATTCAAATTAAATAGCAGTACTTGAACATTCGTATGTAGTGTAGCGATGGAGGAAGTAGCGCACAGTTTTAAATAGGAGACAAAAACATAGCAATATAATACTGATAACAGGCTTGATTACAAGTAGAGCGCTAATTTATTGAGAACCCGCAAATGGGCAAATTCGCCCATTTGCAGGCGTGCGATAAATAAGCAGCCATTACAAGTGGTTATTGCTACCAAGAGCTCGCGGTAGCAATTATCGCTCAGAAAATTAACCAGAAATCAGATCTTCTGGTTCATTTTCTAAAAGTGCCACAAATGCCCCCAAAATAGAGGGTCTTTTATTTTTGTATGAAGAAAATAGCTTTTTTTCCCCATAAAAAACTCTTAGGGGTTAAAAGTGTTGGCTGTGGGGTGTGCCTTTACATTGTGGTCTATAGGAACTGTGTGTTCACTGTAAATATACAATATATGTACTGTATATGCTTATATACATATATATTTATGTATATACATATTAACACATAAACATTTATGTATATATATTTAAAATTGCTGCGCAACCCCCTTAGCTGCGCTTAGATTCTGTGCCGTATATGATGGCTTCAGAACGAGGCTATCATTGGAGCTTATGGAAAAGCACTCTCGTTAGTGCAATGCTTCCGTGCAATGCGAATGCGAGGTCGCGTTCGCATTGCACTTAACTCGTATTAGCGGTGCACATTAGCATGCGCTGGTATTACTCAGTTGAGAGCGCAAATATCACTTTCGCTGAAGCAATATTTTGCGCTCAACTTGTAATCTAGCACATAGTGTTGTAATGTTTGAACTGAATGGATCCACAGTTTGTGTAAGGTTATAAACTCACCTTGCTAAACCTCACCATTATGAGGTATAGAATTAGCCCAAGGAGGAAAATTTAGTTCCCTTGATTTCATAGCTTGTTGCTTGTAATATATTTGTAGGGCTTGATCCCTGTGCCATAATCCTAATGAACAGATTTGATAATGGATCTTAGCCCACTAGATTGTTAAAACTCTTTTATGTATTCAAATATAACAGAACTAGAAAAAGTGGTTTGTAAAATAAGTTAAAAAGAGGACATGATCGGAACAGCCAATAGAAAGCGAGCTCAATCTGATTGGCTGATTGGATCAGCCAATCGGATTGAACTTGAATCTGATTGGCTGATTTAATCAGCCAATCAGATTTTTCCTACCTTAATTCCGATTGGCTGATAGAATCCTATCAGCCAATCGGAATTCGAGGGACGCCATCTTGGATGACGTCATTTAAAGGAACCTTCATTCGGCGAGTAGGCGTCGGTTGAAGAGGATGGATCAGCGTCGGCTGGAAGAAGATGGCTCCGCTCCGCTCTGGATGGATGAAGATAGAAGATGCCGCTTGGATGAAGATGTTTGCCGGTCCGGATGTCCTCTTCTGCCCGGATAGAATGAAGACTTTTGCTGCTCCTGATGTCCTCTTTTGGTCCATCGGTGCCCGGCTGGGTGAACACGACTGAAGGTAGGGAGATCTTCAGGGGGTAGTGTTAGGTTTATTTATGGGGGGTTTGGCTTAGAGTAGGGGTATGTGGGTGGTGGGTTTTAATGTTGGGGGGGTTGTATTTTTTTTACAGGCAAAAGAGCTGATTACTTAGGGGCATGCCCCGCAAAAAGCCCTTTTAAGGGCTGGTAAAAGAGCTGGTTACTTTTTAATTTAGAATAGGGTAGGGACCTTTATTATTTTGGGGGGCTTTTTTATTTTATTAGAGGGCTTAGAGTAGGTATAATTAGCCTAATATTCTTGTAATCTTTTTTTATTTCTTGTAATTTAGTGTTTGTTTTTTGTAATTTAGTTTAGTTTATTTAATTGTATGTAATTGTAGGTAATTTATTTTATTAATTTATTGATAGTGTAATGTTAGGTTTAATTGTAACTTAGGTTAGGATTTATTTTACAGGTAATTTTGTAATTATTTTAACTAGGTAGCTATTAAATAGTTAATAACTATTTAATAGCTATTGTACCTAGTTAAAATAAGTACAAACTTTCCTGTAAAATAAATATAAATCCTAAAAATAGCTACTATATAATTATTCGTTATATTGTAGCTATATTAGGGTTTATTTTACAGGTATTTAGTTTTAAATAGGAATACTTTAGTTAATAAGATTTAATTTATTTTGTTAGATTAAAATTATATTTAATTTAGGGGGGTGTTAGGATTAGGGTTAGACTTAGCTTTAGGGGTTAATACATTTATTATAGTAGCGGCGAGGTCCGGTCGGCAGATTAGGGGTTAATACTTGAAGTTAGGTGGCGGCGACGTGGGGGGGGGGGCAGATTAGGGGTTAATACTATTTATTATAGGGTTTGCGAGGCGGGAGTGCAGCGGTTTAGGGGTTAATAACTTTATTAGAGTAGCGGCGAGGTCCGGTCGGCAGATTAGGGGTTAATAAGTGTAGGTAAGGTAGCGGCGACGTTGGGGGGGCAGATTAGGGGTTAATAAGTGTAGTTAAGGTGGCGGCGACATTGGGGGGGCAGATTAGGGGTTAATAAATATAATATAGGGGTCGGCAATGTTAGGGGCAGCAGATTAGGGGTACATAGGTATAATGTAGGTTGCGGCGTTGTCCGGAGCAGCAGATTAGGGGTTAATAGTATAATGCAGGTGTCAGCAATAGCGGGGGCGGCAGATTAGGGGTTAATAAGTGTAAAATTAGGGGTGTTTAGACTCAGGGTTCATGTTAGGGTGTTAGGTGCATACTTAGAAAGTGTTTCCCCATAGGAAACAATGGGGTTGCGTTGGGAGCTTAACGCTGCTTTTTTGCAGGTGTTAGGTTTTTTTTCATCACAAACTGCCCCATTGTTTCCTATGGGGGAATCGTGCACGAGCACGTTTTGACAGCTTACCGCTACCGTAAGCAACGCTGGTATTGAGGGTTGAAGTGGCGGTAAATTCGGCTCAACGCACCCTTTTTGGAGCCTAACGCAGCCCTTCAGACAACTCTAAATACCAGCGTTGTCTTAAGGGTACGTTGGGAAAAAAAGCTGCGTTAGCTACGCGGGTCTTTACCGACAAAACTCTAAATCTAGGCGAATGTGATTATGCACTTCAATGCTAAGCGGGTCAGATCCAGCAAACAAGTGTAAGTATGTAAGATTTTTTACCTTTTATCCCCTGTAATGGACGATACACACTCTTAACGTAGAGCGATCACTCAGTCCCAGTCACCGGTCAAAGAACAGTTGAGACCGGTCCCACGATGTGCGGGTGGGCGTTGCGTCCTAGGAAATTGCTTGGTCCGGATCCAGCCAAGGTAATCTGGATAGGTAGGGAGAGGAGTTGATCAGTTTGAAAACTCCCAAACAGCGGTTCCCAGACGCTGCCAAATTAGAAGCACAGGGATTCAAAAGAAAAATGGAGTTGCAGGCAGCACCACAATAGAACAGTTAAAACCAAAGGAGTTTTATTCCAAACATCGTTAAAAAGGAAATTTCCAAAGCACACACACAAACTTGTGAACAACCTCAGCACACAGAAGCTGCCTCTGACACGTTTTCTGCTAAAACAAGCACTTCGTCAGGGTGGAACAACTGTGTTCCCTGTCAGAATTTAAACCTACTGTGATTAACCCTTTACCATCCTCTCAAAAACTTAATTTCATTGATAGAATCCTTAATTTTTGTATATAAGGTTCTGCACATTGTCATTCCATAAAAGGGATACATAATATACAAATACATAACAAAAAATTACATAATATCAAGAATACAAAGCTGATATTTACAGGTGAGCAAATATTGATATACAAGCTTTACAAGGTCATAATAAATTGCACAGCTTTTGTACATTTTATAGTAAACAACGTCAAGTAGCAACAAATTCATCTACAATCAAGAAACATTTCAGATGGTCAAAGATACATATAAGTAGACACATATTGAAAGGATCGGAAACTAAGGCATAATATTAACTTTGTATTTAAAGATGAAAATTTAAACCCCAATAAATAGTTTGAGATCCCACATTTCGTTAATGCCCTTGGGATATCCCGTTTGTAATTTATGTATCCATAATGCTTCCTTTCTATTTAATTTTGCTCGCCTGTCCCCCCCTGTAATTCGTTTAGGTACCCAATCAAGTGCTTGAAATTCAAGCAAGGACAGGGTATATTTATTGGCTATTTCATCAAAAGTATGTCCTTTCCTGTTTTGCAAAATGTTTTGCCACTGGAGTTTTTGGTTCATCTGCCTCCAACGAAAGTAGGTGCTCCCGTATACGATCTTTTAAAGGTCTAGTAGTACGACCTATATATTATCACCCACATAATCTACAGGAGATAAGATAAAGCACAAAACGTGAGGCACATGATATATCTTAAACTCACACTTAGTTTGATGAGAAATAAAAATGTTCTCCACTTTTATATGATAGCACCCCTTGCAAGGGTTAACACCACATTTGAACAAACCATTTTTCTTACTCAGCCAATTCCTACAATTAGTCTGTGCATTAGAGAAATGTTTACTTACAAAGCTATCCATTGGTTTTGGCCCTTCTCAATACAAATTTGACCCCTTGGGTAGCTATGTCAGTCAAAGATGGTTCTTTACACAGTATAGGTAAATATCTCTCCACAATATCACATATTTTTCGATATTGATTACTATACTGTGTAGAGGAAACACAATTCTTGTCTCCTGATTCACTCCTGGGTTTATCAATTAAAAGATTCTCTCTATCCTTGGACCTCACTTCCAAAAGTGAATCTGTTAGATTGCTTTCCTTATACCCACTTTTTTCAGCCTATTTTTTTTAGGTCTAGGGCATGTTTATCATAATCATTCAGATTAGTGCAATTTCTATGAAGTCTCATGAATTGTCCCTTGGGGATCGCTTTTTTTTAGGTGATGAGAGTCAAATCTGAGAATTGTATTACCAGCAATATCTTTTTTATATGCTTCTGTAAGCAAAAGATTATTTATATATCTTAATATTTAGGTCTAGAAACGTGACATTGTCTTTTGCCCAAGTATAAGTGAATTTAAGATTCATGCTTTTGTCATTGAGTTTACTTATAAAACTTTCCAATTGTTCTACGTCTCTTTGCCACACAATTAAGATGTCATCAATAAATCTGGTATAAAACTTGATGTTATCTTTGTAATCATTCAGTTCGCCAAATACTTTGAATATTTCAAAATATCCAAGATAAATATTTGCATAAGAGGGGGCAAATTGTTCCCCCATGGCTGTACCTCTATTTTGCAAATATATCTTGTTTTCAAAGACAAAATAATTATGGGTCAATAAAATTTTGACCAGGTCCATCAGATAACTAACAAACGGCTAGATTACGAGTTTTGCGGTATGAGTAAAAAAGCAGTGTTAAGGCTCTTTTTCACTACCGCTGGTATTATTAGTCTTGCAGGTTTAGGGGCACGCACACTTTTTTGGCCGTAACGCAACGTAACTACCACAGCTTTCAAAAAGTTTCAATGGGACTTCCATAGCGCCGGCATTACGAGTCTGCCTGGGAGACCAAAAAGTAAGCGGTACACCCTATACCGCCAAGATCAATACCGTAAACTGAAAGTCAGTAGTTAAGGGTTTTACGCTACAAAGCTGTAGCATAAAACTCATAACTAAAGTGCTAAAAAGTACACTAACACCCATAAACTTCCTATTAACCCCTAAACTGAGGCCCTCCCTCATCGCAAATAATAAAACAAAATTATTAACCCCTAATCTGCCGCTCCGGACATCGCCGCCACTAGAATAAACATATTAACCCCTAAACCGCCGCACTCCCGCATCACAAACACTAGTTAAATATTAACCCCTAACATCGCCGCCCCCTACCTACATTTATTAACCCCTAATCTGCCACCCCCAACATCGCCCCCACTATACTACATTTATTAACCCCTAAACCTAAGTCTAACCCTAACACCCCCTAACTTAAATATAATTAAAATAAATCTAAATAAAACCTACTATCATTACCTAAATAATTCCTATTTAAAACTAAATACTTACCTGTAAAATAAACCCTAAGATAGCTACAATATAACTAATAGTTACATTGTAGCTAACTTAGGGTTTATTTTTATTTTACAGGCAAGTTTGTATTTATTTTAACTAGAATTATTATTAACTATTTACTAACTACCTAGCTAAAATAAATACAAATTTACCTGTAAAATAAAACCTAACCTAAGTTACAATAACACCTAACACTACACTACAATTAAATAAATTACAGAAATTAAATACAATTACCTAAATTACAAAAACAAACAAACACTAAATTACGCGAAATAAAAAAAGAAATGATCAGATATTTAAACTAATTACACCTAATCTAATAGCCCTATCAAAATAAAAAAGCCCCCCCCAAAATAAAAAAACCCTAGCCTAAACTAAACTACCAATAGCCCTTAAAAGGGCCTTTTGCGGGGCATTGCCCCAAAGAAATCAGCTCTTTTACCTTAAAAAAAAATACAAACAACCCCCCAACAGTAAAACCCACACAACCAACCCCCCAAATAAAATCCTAGCTAAAAAAACTAAGCTCCCCATTGCCCTGAAAAGGGCATTTGAATGGGCATTGCCCTTAAAAGGAAATACAAATTTACCTGTAAAATAAAACCTAACCTGCCTTACGCTAACACCTAACCTTAAACTATAATTAAATCAATTACAGAAATTAAATACAATTACCTAAATTACAAAAAACAAACACTAAATTACACAAAATAAAAAAAGAAATGATCAGATATTTAAACTAATTACACCTAATCTAATAGCCCTATCAAAATAAAAAAGCCCCCCCAAAATATAAAAAAACCCTAGCCTAAACTAAACTACCAATAGCCGTTAAAAGGGCCTTTTGCGGGGCATTGCCCCAAAGAAATCAACTCTTTTACCTTAAAAAAAAATACAAACAACCCCCCAACAGTAAAACCCACCACCCACACAACCAACCCCCCAAATAAAATCCTAGCTAAAAAAAACTAAGCTCCCCATTGCCCTGAAAAGGGCATTTGGATGGGCATTGCCCTATTGGCTGTTCCAATCAGCCAATAGAATGCAAGCTCAATTCTATTGGCTGATTGGATCAGCCAATAGGATTGAAGCTCAATCCTATTGGCTGATTGCAACAGCCAATAGGATTTTTTCAACCTTAATTCCGATTGGCTGATAGAAATCTATCAGCCAATCGGAATCTAAGGGACGCCATCTTGGATGACGTCATTTAAAGAAAAACCTCATTCGGAAGAAGACGATTGAAGAGGATGCTCCGCGCCGGATGTCTTGAAGATGGACCCGCTCCGGGCCGGATGGATGAAGATAGAAGATGCCGTCTGGATGAAGACTTCTGCCTGGTTGGATGAAGACTTCTGCCCGGTTGGATGAAGACTTCTGCCGCTTCCTTGAGGACTTCTGCCGGCTTCGTTGAGGATGGATATCGGGACTTCAAAAACTGTAAGTGGATCTTCGGGGGTTAGTGTTAGGCTTTTTTAAGGGTTTATTGGGTGGGTTTTATTTTTAGATTAGGGGTTTGGATACTTGAAAAAGAGCTAAATGCCCTTTTAAGGGCAATGCCCATCCAAATGCCCTTTTCAGGGCAATGGCGAGCTTAGTTTTCTGTTACAATCCTTTAGACTAAAATCAGATGTTTACTAAGTTGACCAGTTTTCCAAGACACCATTTAAAGGGACAAGAAACCCATATGTTTTCTTTCATGATTTAGAAAGAGCATGCAATTTTAAATAACTTTCCAATTTATATCTAATATCTAATTTTCTTCATTCTTTTGATATAATTTGTTGAAAATCATATCTAAATATGCTCAGTAGCTGCTGATTGGTGGCTGCACATAGATACCTCATGTTATTGGCTCACCCATGTGCATTGCTATTTCTTCAACAAAGGATATCTAAAGAATGAAGGTGTATCCTAGCCACTGCTAATTGAACATGCCACATTGAATACACTAGCACCCCTGTAAATATATATATAATGGTGAATGGTAATATAAATATACAAAGTTATATCTTATTTTTTTATTTTTATTCCCTCTCAATCCCACCATGAAAACAATTAACATAAAGATATTTTCCTGAAGGGTTTAGGGGCTAAAGCCCCAGGTGGGCCCGTGTCAAGATCTAAAACTCATCAGCACTTTAGCTGCACAGAGAAAGGTTGGAGTCGGTGCATAATTATGTGAAAGAGAGAAAGGTATGCGCTTGTGGTTGGATGAATATACAGAGATACATTTGTGTCATATTTGAGGGGAACAGTAATTTGTGTGTTTGTTTTTTTTTTTGGGTGAACTCAAACCTGGACTATAGCCACTCCCCTAAAAAGCACCGTGCTTGTAGACATGATTAGGAACACCTGATGAAAACTTTAGTAGGGAACCTCATGTTAAAGGGGCACAGTTAAAGGGACAGTAAAGTAAAAAAATTAACTTTCACGATTCAGATAGTGCATGCAACTACAAACAACTTAAATGTTAAACGGTATGTATTTCTGTGTGTTATATGTGTATACGTCTGTAAATACATTTATAAACACATAACTACATCTGTACACACTCATAAATATATATATTTAATTACAGGATGATTCGCACCACTCTATTTATCAAATAAACCCACTTATTCGTGTGTCCTGATTATTAAAATACATATCAGGGCACACCGAGAAAACAATTGTACAATAACACCAGAAAGAAGTGGGCTAAACCCACATATAGTTCCCTTTATCCGGCACCAAAGTATATATGGTTAAACATCTAACTAAATAGTTAAATTAACACGGGCAGGACTTACAAAATTAGCATCTTAATATGCAGAAAAGAAACAGCCAATGCATCATATAAAACGCTGTAATAAGTAAACCGCTAGCACTAAATGATACTTTATTGCCACCTTAAATACAGCAACACGAACGTGGGCCCACTTGTATCAATTAATAAAGTCATTCTGTGTTCATCAGATGCTGAGAGACCAATAATATCAGTCCCAAATCAAAGGAAAACATATTTCCAAGGTATTATATAGAAGTCTCTGATAGTCAGATCACAATAGAAGATGGGCATGAAACGTTCTGTTGAGTGCGAGATATGTCAAGGCTATCTACTCACAGGGTTAATTTCGGCATATCAAGGATAGCTGGTTATTAACAGTTTCTGCAGGGAAATGGTTCCAAATAGGCTGATATCTGTGTGATGTGGCTATACCACATCCAAGGTTTTACAGTTAGAAAGAAGTTAAGCGCCTACCTCAGCAGGTGAGATATAACATATCGCCCTCAAACAACACATTGAATCGCACTTGGTTTTCCTGTGCCTATCTTGATTATAGTTTGTCTTTTTCTCAGCGGCTTGCTTCTACACCCACACAGGGAACATACCGCAGCTCTGTCTTTGGCAGGTAGGACGAGTAGTACTGTTATCCTCTGTCCGTGATTACTGCAATACCACAGTCAAGTATTTTTACCCTTGGTGAGAGTGCCTGAATCTCTACCACTCCTGTATTGCCAGTGAGTATTGACAGAGGATTCAGCTGTATCCCCCTTGCAGATTGAAGATTGCTTATATATACATATTTAGACATTTATATATCTCACCGGCTTCCTCCAATCACGGCTTTTACCCCAGGGGAGTCATTGCCTGAGGCCATGCTGGGATTGGAGGAAGCCGGATTAATCATTGCTGACGTGTGAAGAGAGGATCTCCGGGCGGGGGAAGCTGCTCTGGCCGTGAAAAGAACAAAGGTAAGTTTTTAAACAAAACGGCTGCTTTACAAACTTTTATGAATGAAAGTGCCCCTGTTTTTAATAGTATTTTTAAAAACCGGGCTTTCATTCATCAAGGTTTACCTTCACTTTAAAAGCCTTTTTTTCTTCTTCTAACTCCTTAGACTTTATATCTTTGAGCCCTTATAACTTTTTAATGCAATATTTTTTTAAATAATTTTATCAGATAGTGTTATTATGAGTGTAACTGTACTGTTAAATGTATTTTTGGCGCTGAAACTTTTTTGAATTGCGTAACATTTAACCAGAGCTTTGAAGTCGCGCTAACTGGATGATTGCGCTCAAGCAAACACGTTTACTTTCATCTCATAATATGCGCACTATTTCCGTTGCACGCAAAGAGCCATGAAATACCACTCGTAATCTCGGGGAATACCAGGTAGGTGCAGCAGGATTCAGGTAAGCTGTCACTGGAATAGCAAGCACAGGAGACTCAGCAGGAACAAGGTGCGCCTCTCAATAACTCAAATTGATGGGCTGAGTATATTTATATAGGAACTCCCTCCCCTGTAGACATTTAGGTGGGAGTTCCTGTAATTTGGTGTGGGCCCTTTAAATCTGCGCACTGCAGGACCATATGCGCCTAGGAGGAGGAGCAGCCGCTGCAGAAGACAGACCCTGGTGTTCTACCTAGAGGAACGCTGAGGTGGGATCTGTCATGGGATTGGTTGTTTAGGTTTGTTTCTTACACTGACACAAAAAGCAGTGAAGAGGCAGAATGATGCACTATCCGGACAGAGATTAAAGGGACATAATACTCATATGCTAAATCACTTGAAACTGATGCAGTATAACTGTAAAAAGCTGACAGGAAAATATCACCTGAGCATCTCTATGTAAAAAAGGAAGATATTTTACATCACAATCTCCTCCGCTCAGCAGAGTAAGTTCTGTGTAAAAAGTTATACTTCACCTGCTCCCAGCTGCAGGTAAAAATAAAAAAAAATGAAGAAATGAACAGCAGCCAATCAGCATCAGTAGTGCTGAGGTCATGAACTCTTTTACTGTGATCTCATGAGATTTGACTTAACTCTCATGAGATTTCATTGTTACACTGAATAGGGAAATAACATGAGAGTGCACGAGGCTCATCCTTTCAGCTGTCCCGGGACAGACATACTAATATGCTGCTTAGAAATCCTTTACAATGGGATGTGGCTACTGAGGAACATTTGAGGTAAAATATCTTTCTTTTTTACATAGAGATGTTCAGGTGATATTTTCGAGTCAGCTTTTTACAGCTATGCTGCATCACTTTCAAGTGTTTAAACATCTGGGTATTATGGCCCTTTAAGATAGAGTATTCACCCAGAGGTCATACACAGAGGGGCTCAGGAAGACATCAAAACCAGAGGATAAACAAAGATCAAGCCAGGCCATCAGTCCAGATAGCAGGCAAAGGCAAACACTAGGAAGGTCATTAGAAGATGACCAGTCCCTGAACAAGCAGGGATCCAGGGGAGTGGTCATCAGGAACAGTAAAGCAAGAATGATAGCTACACCCAGGAATAAGATGTAAACTTATACACAGACCAAATAGACGTCTTGTATAGTGCAAAAAATGTGCAAATAGAATTCACGTCATCAGCCAATGGTAGTGTGACAAACCCGCTGTGTCAAACATAGGAAATGGGAAATACAAATAACCAAAAGACTCGGTAGCACCCATTACAACATATCAGGGCAGAACGGCCTGTGCGCTTACATACGTGCTATAGAGGTTTGTATATATGTAATCATGTTGTTTAACATACTTTATATAAACAATGAGTGAGTGCTCTCTAGAGGAAGGAGTGCAGTTTCTGACAGTGGCTGCATCCTGATCTGCTAACACTGCTGCTAAAGAATTTTCTGTAGTGTTGCAATAAAGTAACATACCACTCAGGTGGGAAAACGTTGAAATGTATTAAAGGGACATGAAACGCAAATGTTTTCTGTCATGATTCAGAGAGAGTGTGCCATTTTAAACAACTTTCCAGTTTATTTCTGTTATTTAATTTGCTTCATTCTCTTGACATCCTTTGTGGAAAAGGATATCTAAATATGTTCAGTAGCTGCTGATTGGTGGCTGCACAAAGATGCCTCTTGTTAGTGGATCACCCATGTGCATTGCTATTTCTTCAACAAAGAATACCTAAAGAATTAAGTTAATTAGATAATAGAATTAAATTGGAATGTTGTTTAAAATTATATTCTCCATCTGAATCATGAAATGAAAAATATTGAGTTTAATGTCCCTTTATTGCCTTGTTGCTGCATTTGCTCTTCAGTGCCCAAACTCTCCCCACTTGCTTTAGGATACAATGTGGAAATGCAACTGTCATTTTGTTAGCAAAGCGTACATTGTTTTGCAGTATCTTATCACCTCTGCTGAGGCCACTCAGGCCAGATAAGGGCAGACTTATACAGGTAGAAAACCCTTTAGCCAAACTGCTTGGGACTGGAAAAGGTTTGGATTTTGGAATAGTTTGGACTTTGGAATAGTTGTATATTTACATTTGTAAAAGGGGTCAGCTTGGGGAGGGGACCAAGTCTAAATACAAGATCTTATGTCATTTAAGCAATATTTACATCATAATACAGCTTATACATGCAACCTACAGGCAGTTTTATATTGTTTTTTATACTTTTGTATTTGTAGTATTATCTGAAAAAAAGAACAGTACTGTGATAAAGCTATATAGATTGTTATTTGCATTTTAGAACACAAAAATCAAACTAAAACCTCATGTATAGAAGATTGTGACTTACAGGCAGGGAGAAAAAGTAGTTTTTAATATAAGTTTGGATTTTGGAATAAGTTTGGATTTTGGAATTCCAGATTTTGGGATTTGTACCTTGTTAAAGGGTTAGGCTTGTTAAAGGGACAGCCTACACGAGATTAACAGGTACCTTAATCTAATTGTTGCACAGCAGACACCCTACACCATCCGGTGCCACTTCATGCAGGGCAAAAGGAAATAGAAAACTAGCAATTTTCAGAATTAAATTAAAGGAAAATGTGTCAAAATAAATAATGAAAGTATAAGTAAATATTTTGTATTACAGCCTCAGAAGATTTTATTTTCCTGTTTACTTCAGAACTAAGTGCAGCAAGTGATAGTTCCTGCTGGATGGTGAGCTTGCCAAGCACTATTGTGGTGTGCTGATATCACTAATGATGTATGTACAGCCATATTGTACACGTATAGTCAGCAGGACCTAAAGGACTTCGAGTCCATTAGTCAATGAGCCCTGAGTGGAGGTGATAGGTTAGAGTTTAATTGTAAAATTATATTTGTCACATATAGGACCCATAAATGTATTTTCTGATCCTTTGAATGGACGGTAAAACATTGAAGTTGTAATATAAAATGTGTAATTATAAGCCACAAGCAGAAATTGCTTAATCGTTTGGTTCTACATTTAATAATTGGCATGAATACCTTCAGTTGTCCCATTTTCTATCTAACCATCCTCATAAATTAGATATTTACCGCCTGCTAACTGTATTTGGACATTTGTGCTATAAACGCTCACCACTGAAGGAAATGCGATCCATGACTTATAAACCACTCAGATGTACTCCCCTCGTATGTACCTATGTGGGATGAAGAGTTACAACAATCAATAACTAAACAGGACTGGTTGTAGGACTTTAAACAGATGAGCAAATCTACTACCTCTATGTCCACAATGGAAATTAACCTGAATCTTCTGATCAGGGGGTATCTTACACCAGCTCGATTGGGGCTACGTTCCATAGGGATCCCAACTACATGTACAGAAAGGGGGCACATATATACATATCTGGTGGACATTCTCTGTTGGCCATAAATAATGTTCCACTATTAGAGTAGGGATGGAGAAACTATTATTGTTACAACTATCTATGAACCCATGGCTGTTTTTAATACATTTCCTAAAGTAAAATATTTATTGCGCTTATTAACAATGATGACTAATAGTGCAAAACGCGTGATCTCTACATACTGTAAAAAAACGCCTTTTACCTAGGGTGTCCTAGGTAAAAGGCGTTTTTTTATGGTATGTAGAGATCACGCGTTTTGCACTATTAGTCATCATTGCCAAGTTATATGAAGAGAAAGAGTCTCAACTGGAGAAATTCTATTACTTACACATCAAACACATCACTGATTATTATTCTGTGTGTTTTCTATGGGACGATTACATGTCAAAACTAAATAGTGATTTCCTACAGTCTTATTTATACCAATTTTTATTCATTATTCCCTGGATATGGACTTTGTTTCTCCCCTCTGGATATGGACATTGCATTTCTAGGTAGATACTATGAGTCTGACAACTGGTAAATTTGTTAATACTATTATTGGAAAATAAGTTCAACTGAATTTCAATCCTTTTCTGTTTTATTTGTATTATATTTTTGAAAATGTTTCATGTAATTTAACCCCTGAATAACAGCGATGTACCCTGTACGTCGCTGGTCTTTCTATTGGGGTGCCGCTTTCAATAGCGCGGTCTCAGATGGAGGGAAGGGCTAATAGCGCAGTCTTGCTTGTGGCAAGACCTGTGCTATTATAGCCACACAATCCCTTAATGACCAACGACTTACAGGGTACATCGCGGTCGTTAAGGGATTATGGCTGAGCGCACATGGTAAATTTAAAGGGACAGTAAACACCTTGTAATTACAAGACGTTTCTGTTGTGTTTCTACAGAATAACATATCCGCCTAGTCTTGATGTTTTTAAAACAAATTAAGATCTTGTTTTCCGCAATTGTTTCTCAATAGCCAAACACCACCCACCATTTGCCTTATTTGGATCAGCCAATCAGAGCTTGTGTTTGCAGACAACAAGGCAAACCACGCCCATAATGTTGGTGTAACCTGCAATGTTTTGCAGTTGTTATCTCCTGAAGCCAATTAGGGCCATGTAACATGGTTTGCTTAAAGAGTCTTTAGTGTACATTAGAGAATTTGAAAATTAGCCAAGTTATATGAAAAGGTGACAAAATAAATAATAAAAGTATATTGCAGAGTTGTTTTATTTCTCATAACAGTTAATTACTGTCCCTTTAACAAAGCTAATACTGCCACATATCTGTCCCTAACTGGGCTCAACATAGTTAATAAGAACTGCAAAACAATGAAAAGTTTGGCAATGGCAGTGTCTAGCTTTGTCTACTCTGGATTGGGTCCCCCAATTAAGAACATTTGTGGCGTTTGGCTTTTAAAAATGTTGTGATTGGCTGATGGCTGTCACATGATGCATAGGGAGGAAAAATAGAATTAACTTTCAAATTTGTCAAAAAGAAATCTACTTATTTAAGTGCTTATGCATTGTCTTTTTAGTATGCATGTTCTGGCTGTGCTAGTATACTGTTTACTGTCCCTTTAAGGGGCCATGTATTCCTTGTCTGTTTTAGACAATGTTCCATCTCTGGGCTGTTTTTCTCTGTGTGATCTCTGAGCTTGATGTGTTTTTTGTTCTCTTAGATGTTTATTTTCTTTCATTATTGTGTTTGTGTTCTGTGTGTGTGTAATCTTATTGTATTTGTTGTGACTGTATGAGATCTCCTCTTGGTGCATCTAGTTAATCTGTCTGTGTCTCTATTTGTGACTCAGTATAGATGTTTATATTCCTCTTCTAATAAAAAAGTAAAAAAATAACTCATCATAATATAACTATATTAATACATGTTCTCATTCATTATTTGCCTCCTTACGCTTCAAAATACTCCTGAAAATTGTACTTGTTCAAAGCTTAGATTGAGTATTTAAGTATGTTACACATTGTTTGATCTGAGCTACATGTTAAAAAGTGATTGCTTATTATTATTATACTTTATTTATTAAGCGCCAACATATTCCGTAGCGCTGTCCATGGATACAATTCATTTAAATAAAACAATATAAGACTTGTAAGATACAGGACAAAATTTACAAACACATACAGGAGGGATTGAGGGCCCTATTCCCGTGGGAACTTACAATCTAGAAGGGTAGGAGGTTGAGAAACAGGAGGTGAGGACTGCAAGATTGAGAAAGATGTTAATACAGAGTTAGATGAGGAAAATGTTAGGTAAGTGAAATTAATTTATTATTGAGTTGGGTTGTAGGCTTCCCTGAACAGAAAAGTCTCCAGGGAACATTTAAATGAAGAAAGATTAGGGCAAAGCCTGACAGCACGAGGGAGAGTGTTCCAGAGGGTAGGTGCTACACGAGGGAGAGTGTTCCAGAGGGTAGGTGCTGCACGAGGGAGAGTGTTCCAGAGGGTAGGTGCTACACAACAGAAGTCCTGTAGTCTAGCATGAGAGGAGGTGATAGTTGCGGATGCAAGGAGCAGGTCATTGTTGGATCTTAGTGGACGGGCTGGAGTATACTTGTGTATTAGAGAGGATAGGTAGTGGGGAGCGGCGTTGGTGAGAGTTTTGTATGTAAGGGTGAGAATTTTGAATTTGATTCTGCTGTGAATGGGGAGCCAATGAAGGGATTCGCAGAGAGGTGCAGCAGATACAGATCGACAGGAAAGGTGGATCAGCCTGACAGAGGCATTTAGGATGGATTGAAGGGGGGAGAGGCGGGAGAGATGAAGGCCAACGAGTAGGTTGTTGCAGTAGTCAAGTCGGGAGATAACAAGGGAGTGGATTATTTGTTTTGTGGTGTCAGCGCTCAGAAAACGGCGAATTTTAGGAATATTGCGTAGATGATTGCGGCAGGATGTAGAAAGCAATTGGATATGGGGGATGAAGGATAGGTTTGAGTCAAGTGTGACTCTGAGGCAGCAGACTTGAGGCGATGGGGAAATGGCGATGCTGTCAACAGGGATAGAGAAGTCAGAAGTCGGCGTAGAGCTTGATGGGGGGATAAGAAGGAGCTCAGTCTTGGACATGTTAATCTTTAGGTGGTGAGAGGTCATCCAGGAAGAAATACCAGATAAGCAGTTGCTGACATGAGAGAGGACAGATGGAGAGAGAGCAGGGGTGGAGAAGTAGATCTGGGTGTCATCAGCATAGAGGTGATATTTGAAGCCATAACTGTTGATAAGTTTACCCAGCGAAGAAGTATAAATGGAGAAGAGTAGAGGACCCAGAACAGATCCTTGAGGTACTCCAACAGACAGAGGCATAGAGGCATAGGAGAGGAGGAGTCGCCGGCAAATGACACAGAAAAAGCTAAGGGTCTGTAGGAGGAGGGGGTGGTCAACTGTGTTGAAGGCAGCTGAGAGGTCAAGTAAGATGAGTATAGAGTAGTGGCCAATATTTTTAGCAGAGAGAAGATCGTTTGTGACCTTGGTAAGGGCAGTCTCAGTTGAGTGTTTTGGGCGGAATCCGGATTGCAGTGGGTCAAGCAAGGAGTTGGACAGGAAGTGGGTTAGGCGATTATAAACTAGTTTTTCAAGGAGTTTTGATGTTAGTGGAAGCAGTGATATGGGGCGGTAGCTTTCAGGAGAATTAGGGTCGAGGGAGGGTTTTTTGAGTATGGGAGTGACTTTTGCGTGTTTGAAAGAAGATGGGAATGAGCCGATAGAGAGAGATAGGTTGAAGATGTGGGTAAGAGCAGGAGTGAAGGTGGAAGATAAGGAGGGTATTAGATGGGAAGGGATAGGGTTGAGTGGGCAGGTAGTGAGGCGTGAGGAAGATAGTAAGGAAGAAACTTAATTCTCAGTGGCTGGATCGAAGATACAGAGGGTGGCAGAGGGAGTAATTGGGCCTGTTGTTGGAATATTGCAGGTTGGTGTTGGGATGTTGCTTCGGATAGTATGTGTTTTGTTTAAAAAGTAGTCTGCCAGGTCTTGAGAACTAAAGACAGGTGGGGGTGGTGGAGCAGGTGGGTAGAGGAGAGAGTTAAAGGTGGATAAGAGTCGTTTAGGGTTTGAGGAAAGAGTAGATATGAGAGAAGAGAAGTAAGTTTGCTTGGCTAAGTGAAGGGCGGAAGTGTATGAACGAAGAATAAACTTATAGTGAATGAAATCGGGATCAGAGTGAGTTTTCCTCCAGACACGCTCAGCAGTAAGGGAGCATTTTTGCAAATAGCGTGTTTGCTGAGCATGCCAGGGCTGTAACTGACTGCGTGGTGTTTTGCGCAGCTGGGGAGGAGCAAGTGTGTCTAGTGCCGAGGAGAGAATTTTGTTATAGTGGGCTGTAGCGAGATAAGGGTAGGTTATAGTGGAGGTGTGAGGGAGGAGATTTTGCATTATTTTTGAAAATTGGAGCAGATCCACAGCATGTGTATTTCTACAGGTGCGGGGGTGGGATGGATAAGTGGGTTTAGCTGTTGCATTAATATTATAGGTGACCAGGTGATGGTCTGAAATGGGAAAAGGGCGACAGGTGGTGTCAGATATAGAGCAGAGGTAGGAAAATACCAGGTCGATGGAGTGTCCATCACGGTGAGTCGGGAATAGGGTGGATTGTGAGAGACCGAAGGAGGATGTGAGTGAAAGAAGTTTAGAGGCACAGGGGCAGATGGGTTGTCAATGGGAATGTTGAAGTCCCCAAGAATTAGGGTTGGTATATTTGAAGAGAGAAAGTGAGGAAGCCAGGCAGCAAAGTTGTCAAAGAATTGGGAGGTTGGTCCAGGAGGGTGATAGATGACTGCCACTTTGAGGGAGAGGGGGGAGAACAGGCGAATACAGTGGACTTCAAAGGAGGAGAAGGAAAGAGATGGGATTGGAGGTAGGTATTGGTAAGTGCAGGAGGGGGAGAGCAGGATGCCAACACCGCCGCCACATTTCTCACCTGGCCTAGGGGTATGGCTAAAGTGAAGACCACCGTGTTTGAGAGCAGCAATAGAAACAGTGTCAGAAGGAGATAGCCAGGTTTCTGTAATTGCTGAAAGGGTGAAAGTATTTGATATAAACAGGTCATGAATGGCTTAGAACACAAACTCACTTTCCTCTTGTCCTTTTTTTTTTTTAAATAGTTTTTTATTGAGGTAAAATGGCAAACAAACATACAATTTCAGAAAGAAACATCATGGCAACATGCCCATTTGTCATACATCAGGATTTACATAGTTAATTGACTGGCCGACTAATCATAGGCCCAAAACTTATGTCAAAAACATTTGTGAAGTGGGTACCCATGAACCCCCCACATATATAGAGAAGGAATACAAGCGGTTAACTTTTCAAATAAGCATTACCAATCACAATATATAGTGCACATATGAGACACCCCCCCCCCCCACCCGCTGGTCACAGTGTATGGAATAATATAGCCCGGATTCTAGAGGCAAAAACATAAATAATTTTGACAATATATCTGTAGGACTAGAATGTGCAATTCTCATCTTAGGTGCCCCAGAGTGTCAAATCCCGACAGAGAGTCATAAAGTGTTCCTATCAGGCAGCACGGCCCTCAGCAGAGTTATACAATCATGGCCCTCTATTTCCAGACCCAACTTATCAGTCATATTTACCCGGAGCCAGATCTTCAGAAACACCGCTGCCAGCTAAGCATAGCTTATGCAAAGGGGCCCAATTCTTCAGTACGGGAGGGGAGGGGGTGAAACTCCCAGTGCCGGACCCAAGAGTCCAACCTCATCTCTGTTCATGGCAATATCACCCAATGCCTGTCTGATCCCATCGACAGGATAGAGGAAGGGACCTCCCGGTCTCCATGGGGCTAGGCCAGCTGAGGAAGCAAGAGGAACGCCAGCCATTGAACCTCCAGGGTAGGCCACTACAATTCTTAGGCGAGATCCTGCCCGGGGGCCTCATTCCCCACCCAGGGGAGCCGGCCGCATCTCCCCGGACAACGAACAAGGCCGATCCCAGGCCGGGACTCCATGTTATGGCTCCGTTGATCGAGAAGTGCTGGCCTGCAACACCAAGGCTCCAATCTCTCACAGCGTCACCCGGCCCTCCCAGTTTACTTCGCTTCACAGCCAAGCCAGACGGCAAGACTTCAGGTACGTTGCACTCTTGGCTGCTCTTGCTCGCAGGGCCCGGACTATGAGGTGGGGAGGGTGGCGGGTCACTATGCGATGCTCCGTTAGGTTTAACTGCGCTTTCCTCTAGGCGTGGTGCGGAGTGCTGCGCCACAATTCGGTCGGCTCTCTCACATATCAACGCTTCCCGCTTCTCCATCAGAGCTTTAACGACCAGGTATAGGTCGCTAGAGGTGGATAGAGTCCCAAATATAGAGGGATACAGAAGTCCTCTGTTTACCCCGGTTCCCCGGGGGGGGGTGCTGAGTTTCCCTTCCCTGAAGGCCGCCCAGAAATCTCTGCGATCCGGTTTGGGAAGCTTCTTTTTGCTTCAAATATAAATATATTCCAGACCTACAACTTGTTCTCGGCTTCATGAGATTCAATTTCTGTCTGGATGGGTGAAAATACTCTAATTACAAGGCGGATTGTAATAGTATGTTATAGAGCTCCCAATTTAGCAGCCATCTTAGGCCCTGGCCCGGACACGCCCCCTCCTCTTGCCCTTTTAAACAAGAATTAAGGGAGATCAGGTAAACATGTCACCATAGGTTTCAAGTGATTTATTTTTTATTTGCAAAACCCTGCACATCATCATTTAAAAGATTTTAGAACATTCATTTTGTATACAGATCTTTAGTAAAAACAATTCTGTTACATCAAAGTAAACATAAAAAACACATTGTGTGTAAAAAAAAAAAAAAGAGCAATCAAATTTTTATTGAAAAACGGGCACTTAGAATTTCTCAGTTTAGCTACTGCCCTCAGGAAAATAAGAGCTGACTTAGGATGCATTCTGCCTCTTCTGAGCATGGGCAAATCTGACTCCCTGTTTATCTAGTATTCACTTAATAGTAAACCAGCTCATGTTACTCTAGAAGTTTTATGACATCAAGCTAGAAAAGCCTTCCTGTTGATACTCCAGCCTCCTTATTAAGGCTGTGGCGGGAAGTAATGGACACAAATTAAGTAAATAAATAAATATAAGGTAAAATTATTTTAAAATTAAGAATACTACATATTACAATAATTTCTATTAAGTATAAGCCACTGCTTATTTATTACAACAATGTAAGAGACTGACAGTCATACCCCTTTAATTGCTGATATAAGCTATGCATATATAAAAACATTAATATTCCCTTACCTCTTGCTCTCTCTGCAGCAGGGCCCTCCTCCTCTATTAATTTCAAGTCATCTATATATAATATATCTATCTATCTATCTATCTATCTATATATATATAACAAAACATTCTGGGGATGTTCTAAATGAAAATGCCTCGGCTGAACTCTACCCCCCCCCCCCAGAAGCTTCATGCTTGGACAAATTGGATAAGACTACACCCTAAACCATAAACTCCAAATTTAACAAGTTTATCATTTGTTATGGGGGGGTGGGGCAGAATTTAAGAGCTTCTATTAAATGTGAACATAAAGTTAGGATTATCCTTACTTTTTTTTTTTTTTTTAAATCATTCTTATTAAGGTTCACCATACAATACATAACAGACAAGTTTCAATTTTGAGAACGTGATGCAAAAATACAAAATTACATACTACAGGAAATACATAGCACCATATTTTACTGCAATTCACGTCTGTTAGTACCACATATATAAGCCTCCTAGTTGATAGTGAGGGTCACTTTTGTACCCTTCCAACACCTGAAACTAATAGAAGGCCTGTTGCAAATAGGGGACCACTTTTGGATCCCATGTGGTGGTAGAACCTTATATTTTTATCTTTACATGTAAAGGGAACCTGATAGGCCACTTATGGGCCATATACTCAATATAGCAACAATTACACTTAGTCAATCAACTCATGGGTTCCAGACAGCGGCCACTCAATAGTGAGATATATATTTATCCACACAAATGAGGTTATAGAGCTCTGGTCAGTGATCTTATGTATAAGCATACCTTATGAGTCAGGGCTTACTCAGTTTACACTGCTACAGTAGAATAATGTCCTTTGTAACCCCAAGACCTGGTACATAGAGAATATCTGCTCACGGTGCTCTTTGGTAACTAAAGGCTAGTAATAGGCGAGGAAAGGGGGTTAAGACAAGGTCTTATTGGGGTCTTTGCAGAATACAGATGTAAAATGGACCAGTAGCTCATAAGGATACTGATTTCAATTTATGACATCATTAAGAATATAAGGTCTATAGAATAAAATAACTAAGTCCTCCTAAGGTAGCGATTAGTACAAAAGAGAGCTATAATAACGATCACCCACCTCTAAATACTGTTAGCTAGTGCAGCTTTTAGAAGTCGCCGCTAATAGTCTGGAACCCCCAACTCTGCTATATATATCTATACCTTTTATGCCAACTTTAAAAACAGGGTATACAATTAATTTGGATTGCTGTTCTGTTACTAAAAACATAGTTGTATAACAGTTATTAAAAGCAAGCAACCATGAAAAACAAATAAACCAAGAGCTTAACATACAGATATGTAAAACTTTCACATAATAAGACTGTAATTCCCGTTATAGCTGCGAGATATAATGGTTACAAGTGATAGCCGTATCCACCCCTACATGGCATAGAAATCATAGCCACACATGGGCTAATATATAGTGAAAATCTTTCTGCACTGATATGTCAGCTGGGCGCTAAATACATGTAATGCTCTAGATAACGTGCATTATCGCAGCCAAGATGTACTCTAATAGCCGGCCATAGTGGCTGCTGTGTGTTAATGAGGTGAGGGGAATCCTAAGGAAGCTGCTAAGAAGTGTAGGTATAAAGCACTACTGTGTAATGTCTGCTGGCAAAGCCTGGTAAACAGGGATAGGCTAGGAGAAGTACATAAAACCCACAGCTACCCTGCATATTTGTACAGAACCAGATGATTAAACCCTGTTATGGCATAAACAAGGAAATAATGTTCGGAGAACACATCTAGGGGCACATATAGCCACTAAACCAATACATTTATATGAGCAGCACCTTATATTGTTCCTTCATTAAGTCTAGTGCTAGGAACGGAAGCAGAGGGAATTTACATTAATATAAACAAATTACTATACCCTCAGCCAATGCACCTTGATCTACAGGACAGATAGGAATGTTCCATTGTTATAAGCATACATTAATAATTATGTC
The DNA here is from genome assembly GCF_027579735.1 of Bombina bombina. Lineage (NCBI taxonomy): Eukaryota > Metazoa > Chordata > Amphibia > Anura > Bombinatoridae > Bombina > Bombina bombina. Next base: position 145,503,879 of record NC_069510.1, read on the forward strand.
CATCCTATACCTTTCACCAAGGTGTTACCCCTAGGCATACCCTAGTAGATCCGGACACATTGATGAAGAAAGAGCAGCAACTCCACCAAGCTGAAACTAAAGAGATCTTTCTAAAGTGTTCAAGCTTGGTACAGGTATTTCTGCCCCTATCCGATGTTGGTACAGGTATTTCTGCCCCTATCCGATGTTGGTACAGGTATTTCTGCCCCTATCCGATGTTGGTACAGGTATTTCTGCCCCTATCCGATGTTGGTACAGGTATTTCTGCCCCTATCCGATGTTGGTACAGGTATTTCTGCCCCTATCCGATGTTGGTACAGGTATTTCTGCCCCTATCCGATGTTGGTACAAGTATTTCTGCCCCTATCCGATGTTGGTACAAGTATTTCTGCCCCTATCCGATGTTGGTACAAGTATTTCTGCCCCTATCCGATGTTGGTACAAGTATTTCTGCCCCTATCCGATGTTGGTACAGGTATTTCTGCCCCTATCCGATGTTGGTACAAGTATTTCTGCCCCTATCCGATGTTGGTACAAGTATTTCTGCCCCTATCCGATGTTGGTACAGGTATTTCTGCCCCTATCCGATGTTGGTACAGGTATTTCTGCCCCTATCCGATGTTGGTACAGGTATTTCTGCCCCTATCCGATGTTGGTACAGGTATTTCTGCCCCATCACTACACTGCTGCAAGTGTACTGTGTATAAGAGAGCGTGCAATAAAGAGGAAAGAAGAGTGACTACAAACTACACTGCTGCACGTGTACTGTGTATAGGAGAGCGTGCAATAAAGAGGAAAGAAGAGTGACTACAGACTACACTGCTGCAAGTGTACTGTGTATAAGAGAGCGTGCAATAAAGAGGAAAGAAGAGTGACTACAGACTACACTGCTGCAAGTGTACTGTGTATAGGAGAGCGTGCAATAAAGAGGAAAGAAGAGTGACTACAAACTACACTGCTGAAGTGTACTGTGTATAGGAGAGCGTGGAATAAAGAGGAAAGAAGAGTGACTATAAACTATACTGCTGCAAGTGTACTGTGTATAAGAGAGCGTGCAATAAAGAGGAAAGAAGAGTAACTACAAACTACACTGCTGCACGTGTACTGTGTATAGGAGAGCGTGCAATAAAGAGGAAAGAAGAGTAACTACAAACTACACTGCTGCAAGTGTACTGTGTATAGGAGAGCGTGCAATAAAGAGGAAAGAAGAGCGACTACAGACTACACTGCTGCACGTGTACTGTGTATAGGAGAGCGTGCAATAAAGAGGAAAGAAGAGTAACTACAAACTACACTGCTGCAAGTGTACTGTGTATAGGAGAGCGTGCAATAAAGAGGAAAGAAGAGTAACTACAAACTACACTGCTGCAAGTGTACTGTGTATAGGAGAGCGTGCAATAAAGAGGAAAGAAGAGTGACTACAGACTACACTGCTGCAAGTGTACTGTGTATAGGAGAGCGTGCAATAAAGAGGAAAGAAGAGCGACTACAGACTACACTGCTGCAAGTGTACTGTGTATAGGAGAGCTTGCAATAAAGAGGAAAGAAGAGCGACTACAGACTACACTGCTGCAAGTGTACTGTGTATAGGAGAGCGTGCAATAAAGAGGAAAGAAGAGTGACTACAGACTACACTGCTGCACGTGTACTGTGTATAGGAGAGCGTGCAATAAAGAGGAAAGAAGAGTAACTACAAACTACACTGCTGCAAGTGTACTGTGTATAGGAGAGCGTGCAATAAAGAGGAAAGAAGAGTAACTACAAACTACACTGCTGCAAGTGTACTGTGTATAAGAGAGCGTGCAATAAAGAGGAAAGAAGAGTGACTACAAACTGCACTGCTGCACGTGTACTGTGTATAAGAGAGCGTGCAATAAAGAGGAAAGAAGAGCGACTACAAACTACACTGCTGCACGTGTACTGTGTATAGGAGAGCGTGCAATAAAGAGGAAAGAAGAGCGACTACAAACTACACTGCTGCACGTGTACTGTGTATAGGAGAGCGTGCAATAAAGAGGAAAGAAGAGTGACTACAAACTACACTGCTGCAAGTGTACTGTGTATAGGAGAGCGTGCAATAAAGAGGAAAGAAGAGTAACTACAAACTACACTGCTGCAAGTGTACTGTGTATAGGAGAGCGTGCAATAAAGAGGAAAGAAGAGCGACTACAGACTACACTGCTGCAAGTGTACTGTGTATAGGAGAGCGTGCAATAAAGAGGAAAGAAGAGCGACTACAAACTACACTGCTGCAAGTGTACTGTGTATAGGAGAGCGTGCAATAAAGAGGAAAGAAGAGTGACTACAGACTACACTGCTGCAAGTGTACTGTGTATAGGAGAGCGTGCAATAAAGAGGAAAGAAGAGTGACTACAGACTACACTGCTGCAAGTGTACTGTGTATAGGAGAGCGTGCAATAAAGAGGAAAGAAGAGTGACTACAGACTACACTGCTGCACGTGTACTGTGTATAGGAGAGCGTGCAATAAAGAGGAAAGAAGAGTGACTACAAACTACACTGCTGCACGTGTACTGTGTATAGGAGAGCGTGCAATAAAGAGGAAAGAAGAGCGACTACAAACTACACTACTGCACGTGTACTGTGTATAGGAGAGCGTGCAATAAAGAGGAAAGAAGAGTGACTACAGACTACACTGCTGCACGTGTACTGTGTATAGGAGAGCGTGCAATAAAGAGGAAAGAAGAGCGACTACAAACTACACTGCTGCACGTGTGCTGTGTATAGGAGAGCGTGCAATAAAGAGGAAAGAAGAGTAACTACAAACTACACTGCTGCAAGTGTACTGTGTATAGGAGAGCTTGCAATAAAGAGGAAAGAAGAGTAACTACAAACTACACTGCTGCACGTGTACTGTGTATAGGAGAGCGTGGAATAAAGAGGAAAGAAGAGTGACTACAAACTGCACTGCTGCACGTGTACTGTGTATAGGAGAGCGTGCAATAAAGAGGAAAGAAGAGCGACTACAGACTACACTGCTGCAAGTGTACTGTGTATAGGAGAGCGTGCAATAAAGAGGAAAGAAGAGCGACTACAGACTACACTGCTGCACGTGTGCTGTGTATAGGAGAGCGTGCAATAAAGAGGAAAGAAGAGCGACTACAGACTACACTGCTGCAAGTGTACTGTGTATAGGAGAGCGTGCAATAAAGAGGAAAGAAGAGCGACTACAGACTACACTGCTGCAAGTGTACTGTGTATAGGAGAGCGTGCAATAAAGAGGAAAGAAGAGCGACTACAGACTACACTGCTGCAAGTGTACTGTGTATAGGAGAGCGTGCAATAAAGAGGAAAGAAGAGCGACTACAGACTACACTGCTGCAAGTGTACTGTGTATAAGAGAGCGTGGAATAAAGAGGAAAGAAGAGTGACTACAGACTACACTGCTGCAAGTGTACTGTGTATAGGAGAGCGTGCAATAAAGAGGAAAGAAGAGTGACTACAAACTACACTGCTGCACGTGTACTGTGTATAGGAGAGCGTGCAATAAAGAGGAAAAAAGAGCGACTACAAACTACACTACTGCACGTGTACTGTGTATAGGAGAGCGTGCAATAAAGAGGAAAGAAGAGCGACTACAAACTACACTACTGCACGTGTACTGTGTATAGGAGAGCGTGCAATAAAGAGGAAAGAAGAGTAACTACAAACTACACTGCTGCAAGTGTACTGTGTATAGGAGAGCGTGCAATAAAGAGGAAAGAAGAGTGACTACAAACTGCACTGCTGCACGTGTACTGTGTATAGGAGAGCGTGCAATAAAGAGGAAAGAAGAGTGACTACAAACTACACTGCTGCACGTGTGCTGTGTATAGGAGAGCGTGCAATAAAGAGGAAAGAAGAGTGACTACAAACTGCACTGCTGCACGTGTACTGTGTATAGGAGAGCGTGCAATAAAGAGGAAAGAAGAGTGACTACAAACTACACTGCTGCACGTGTGCTGTGTATAGGAGAGCGTGCAATAAAGAGGAAAGAAGAGCGACTACAAACTACACTGCTGCAAGTGTACTGTGTATAGGAGAGCGTGCAATAAAGAGGAAAGAAGAGTGACTACAAACTACGCTGCTGCACGTGTTCTGTGTATAGGAGAGCGTGCAATAAAGAGGAAAGAAGAGTGACTACAGACTACACTGCTGCACGTGTACTGTGTATAGGAGAGCGTGCAATAAAGAGGAAAGAAGAGCGACTACAGACTACACTGCTGCACGTGTACTGTGTATAGGAGAGCGTGCAATAAAGAGGAAAGAAGAGCGACTACAGACTACACTGCTGCAAGTGTACTGTGTATAGGAGAGCGTGCAATAAAGAGGAAAGAAGAGCGACTACAAACTACACTGCTGCACGTGTACTGTGTATAGGAGAGCGTGGAATAAAGAGGAAAGAAGAGTGACTACAAACTACGCTGCTGCACGTGTTCTGTGTATAGGAGAGCGTGCAATAAAGAGGAAAGAAGAGTGACTACAGACTACACTGCTGCAAGTGTACTGTGTATAGGAGAGCGTGGAATAAAGAGGAAAGAAGAGCGACTACAAACTACACTGCTGCACGTGTACTGTGTATAGGAGAGCGTGGAATAAAGAGGAAAGAAGAGTGACTACAAACTACACTGCTGCAAGTGTACTGTGTATAGGAGAGCGTGGAATAAAGAGGAAAGAAGAGTGACTACAGACTACACTGCTGCAAGTGTACTGTGTATAAGAGAGCGTGCAATAAAGAGGAAAGAAGAGTGACTACAAACTACACTGCTGCAAGTGTACTGTGTATAAGAGAGCGTGCAATAAAGAGGAAAGAAGAGTGACTACAAACTACACTGCTGCTACTGTACTGTGTATAGGAGAGCTTGCAATAAAGAGGAAAGAAGAGTGACTACAAGTGGTTTAGAGATAAAGTAGATTATTTGTATATTCTGCTCCATTGGGCTCCACAAATGAAACCTCCAATGCCAGTTGTCAGTTTGCAGCCCGGCTTTTCAGGGTCTTGTCATGATTACTAAATACTAAGGCAGCTGGCACTGTAATGAAAGTTTAAAGGGACAGAAAGCTCAAAATTACATTTTCACTAATCAGAGAATACAATTTTAAACAAATTTCTAATTTACTTCTTTCACCTATTTTGCTTTGTTTTCTTGGTATCCTTTGTTGAAAATCATATATAGCCAGGCTCATGAGCTGCAATTCATTACTGGGAGCTAGCTGCTGATTTTTGGCTACACACATATGCCTCTTGTCATTCGCTCACCAGATGTGTTCAGCTATCTCCCAGTAGTGCATTGTTGCTCCTTCAACAAAGAATTTCAAGAGAATGAAGCAAATTTGATAACAGGAGATAGGGCAGCTGCAAGGTTTTCTTTATTGTTAGAATAAATTGCGCCTACGTGTGGATAAATATCACTATCGTTTACCAATCAGAGGACATAAAACTTACGGCTAGATTTAGAGTTGGGCGGTAGCCGTCAAAACCAGCGTTAGAGGCTCCTAACTCTGGTTTTTACAGCCCTCTGGTATTTGGAGTCAGTCAGGAAAGGGTCTAACGCTCACTTTGCAGCCGCAACTTTTCCATACCGCAGATCCCCCTACACCATTTGCGTATCCTATCTTTTCAATGGGATCTTTCTAACGCCGGTATTTAGAGTCGTGGCTGAAGTGAGCGTTAGAAATCTAACAACAAAACTCCAGCCGCAGAAAAAAAACAGGAGTTAAGAGCTTTCTGGGCTAACGCCGGTTTATAAAGCTCTTAACTACTGTGCTCTAAAGTACACTAACACCCATAAACTACCTAAGTACCCCTAACCCGAGGCCCCCCCACACCGCCGCCACTCTTTTAAATTTTTTTAACCCCTAATCTGCCGCTCCGTACACCACCGCCAGCTACATTATCCCTATGTACCCCTAATCTGCTGCCCCTAACATCGCCGACACCTACATAATATTTATTAACCCCTAATCTGCCCCCCCAACGTCGCCGCTACCTTACCTACACTTATTAACCCCTAATCTGCCGACCGCACCGCACCGCTACTATAATAAATGTATTAACCCCTAATCCGCCTCACTCCCGCCTCAATAACCCTATAATAAATAGTATTAACTGCTAATCTGCCCTCCCTAACATCGCCGACACCTAACTTCAAGTATTAACCCCTAATCTGCCGACCGGAGCTCACCGCTACTCTACTAAATTTTTTAACCCCTAAAGCTAAGTCTAACCCTAACACTAACACCCCCCTAAGTTAAATATAATTTTTATCTAACGAAATAAATTAACTCTTATTAAATAAATGAATCCTATTTAAAACTAAAAACTTACCTGTAAAATAAACCCTAATATAGCTACAATATAAATTATAATCATATTGTAGCTATTTTAGGATTAATATTTATTTTACAGGCAACTTTGTATTTATTTTAACCAGGTTCAATAGCTATTAAATAGTTAATAACTATTTCATAGTTACCTAGTTAAAATAATTACAAAATTACCTGTAAAATAAATCCTAACGTAAGTTACAATTAAACCTAACACTACACTATCAATAAATTAATTAAATAAAATACCTACAATTATCTACAATTAAACCTAACACTACACTATCAATAAATTAATTAAATAAAATACCTACAAATAACTACAATTAAATAAACTAACTAAAGTACAAAAAATAAAAAAGAACTAAGTTACAAAAAATAAAAAAATATTTACAAACATTAGAAAAATATTACAACAATTTTAAACTAATTACACCTACTCTAAGCCCCCTAATAAAATAACAAAGACCCCCAAAATAAAAAAAATGCCCTACCCTATTCTAAATTAAAAAAGTTCAAAGCTCTTTTACCTTACCAGCCCTGAAAAGGGCCATTTGCGGGGCATGCCCCAAATAATTCAGCTCTTTTGCCTGTAAAAAAAAACATACAATACCCCCCCAACATTACAACCCACCACCCACATACCCCTAATCTAACCCAAACCCCCCTTAAATAAACCTAACACTAAGCCCCTGAAGATCTTCCTACCTTATCTTCACCATGCCAGGTTCACCGATCCGTCCTCGGAAGTCTTGATCCAAGCCTCCGAAGTGTTGATCCAAGCCCAAGCGGGGGGCTGAAGAGTGACGTCCATCCTCCGGCTGAAGTCTTGATCCAAGCGGGCAGAAGAGGACCGGCAAACATCTTCTTCCAAGCCGCATCTTCTATGTTCTTCAATCCGATGACGACCGGCTGATCTTCAAGACCTCCAGCGCGGATCCATCCATCTTCACCGACGACTTCCCGACGAATGACGGTTCCTTTAAGGGACGTTATCCAAGATGGCGTCCCTCGAATTCCGATTGGCTGATAGGATTCTATCAGCCAATCGGAATTAAGGTAGGAAAATTCTGATTGGCTGATGGAATCAGCCAATCAGATTCAAGTTCAATCCGATTGGCTGATCCAATCAGCCAATCAGATTGAGCTTGCATTCTATTGGCTGTTCTGATCTTGGATGAAGTCCCTTAAAGGAAGATGGATGGATCCGCGCTGGAGGTCTTGAAGATCAGCCGGTCGTCATCGGATTGAAGAACATAGAAGATGCGGCTTGGAAGAAGATGTTTGCCGGTCCGGATGTCCTCTTCTGCCCGCTTGGATCAAGACTTCAGCCGGAGGATGGATGTCACTCTTCAGCCCCCCGCTTGGGCTTGGATCAACACTTCGGAGGCTTGGATCAAGACTTCCGAGGACGGATCGGTGAACCTGGCATGGTGAAGATAAGGTAGGAAGATCTTCAGGGGCTTAGTGTTAGGTTTATTTAAGGGGGGTTTGGGTTAGATTAGGGGTATGTGGGTGGTGGGTTGTAATGTTGGGGGGGGGTATTGTATTTTTTTTTTACAGGCAAAAGAGCTGAATTATTTGGGGCATGCCCCGCAAATGGCCCTTTTCAGGGCTGGTAAGGTAAAAGAGCTTTGAACCTTTTTAATTTAGAATAGGTTAGGGCATTTTTTTTATTTTGGGGGTCTTTGTTATTTTATTAGGGGGCTTAGAGTAGGTGTAATTAGTTTAAAATTGTTGTAATATTTTTCTCATGTTTGTAAATATTTTTTTATTTTTTGTAACTTAGTTCTTTTTTATTTTTTGTACTTTAGTTAGTTTATTTAATTGTAGTTATTTGTAGGTATTTTATTTAATTAATTTATTGATAGTGTAGTGTTAGGTTTAATTGTAGGTAGTTTATTTAATGTATTTATTGATAGTGTAGTTTTAGGTTTAATTGTTAGGATTTATTTTACAGGTAATTTTGTAATTATTTTAACTATTTTAGCTATTAAATAGTTATTAACTATTTAATAGCTATTGTACCTGATTAAAATAAATACAAAGTTGCCTGTAAAATAAATATTAATACTAAAATAGCTACAGTATAATTATAATTTATATTGTAGCTATATTAGGGTTTATTTTACAGGTAAGTATTAAGCTTTAAATAGGAATAATTTATATAATAAGAGTTAATTTATTTCGTTAGATTTAAATTAAATTTAACTTAGGGGGGACGTTAGTGTTAGGGTTAGACTTAGCTTTAGGGGTTAAAAAATGTATTAGAATAGCGGTGAGCTCCGGTCGGCAGATTAGGGGTTAATTATTGTAGGTAGCTGGCGGCGACGTTGTGGGGGGCAGATTAGGGGTTAATAAATATAATATAGGGGTCGGCGGTGTTAGGGGCAGCAGATTAGGGGTACATAGGTTTAATGTAGGTTGCGGCAGTATACGGAGCGGCAGATTAGGGGTTAAAACAAATATGCAGGTGTCAGCAATAGCGGGGGCGGCAGATTAGGGATTAATAAGTGTAAGGTTAGGGGTGTTTAGACTCGGGGTTCATGTTAGGGTGTTAGGTGCAGACATAGGAAGTGTTTCCCCATAGTAAACAATGGGGCTGCGTTAGGAGCTGAACGCTGCTTTTTTGCAGGTGTTAGGTTTTTTTTAAGCTCAAACTGCCCCATTGTTTTCTATGGGGGAATCGTGCACAAGCACGTTTTTTAAGATGGCCGCGTCCGTAAGCAACGCTGGTATTTAGAGTTGCAGTGGCGGTTAATATGCTCTACGCTCCCTTTTTTGGAGCCTAACGCAGCCATTCTGTGAACTCTAAATACCAGCGGTATTTAAAAGGTGCGGGGGAAAAAAAGCACGCGTAGCTAACGCACCCCTTTGGCCGCAGAACTCTAAATCTAGCCGTAAGTGTCTGGGACATATTTAAATATATCTGGGAAACAAGTGAACATTTGTTGATACCAATTTATATAAATATAGGAAAACTATTTATCAGAATAATATTGTCTTGTCTTTAAAGGGACATTAAACTCACAATTGAATTCCATGTAGAAGATTTTATTATGCATAGAGAAAAAAATTGTAATGCACTATCATTTATTTTGACGGATTCTCCTGTAAAATAAATCTAAAATTTGTATATTTTTATTTTTTGTCACTGCACTAGAACTGCTGGAGTCCAATAGACAGAGATCATAACCCTGTATCATCTACATGCTACACTGTGATTGCTTATATATGCAGGAGCTAACTGATGGACCCCCCAATTGTTCCTATTTGAGAGGGGCAGTCCCTAATTCTGAGCTCTGCCCTGGTGCCCCCTTAAACAGCCATAAATCCTGATTTGCAGAATTTCCCTTAGCTCCACCCATATACCACCCAGACACACCCACTGAGAACCCCAACACACCCTCTGATGCCATTGATTCCACCCACTATCAACTTTGACCCTGCCCCCTACTGACATGGTCCTACCAACAAAACAGCGATGGCTCCCTCAACCTCCTAAATCCCTAATACCTAGCCACAAATGATGGGCGGTATTGATATCTGCCCTTGACTGGTCACAACAAATGAGATAAGGTAAACAACATTACAGAGACTTTTGAAGGGGTTAAATACTTTTAAAAAACAAACATATTTTGTATACAGAGTTGTTGCAAAGCAGTGATCTATTTCTGATGCATATTTAAAAATGTAGCTGAATTCCCTTTGTGCTCTATATTCGCATTGTGCTCAACATTTGCGTGCGCTGGTTTTACTGAGTGGGGGGCAAATATCGCAATTTTGCACTAAACTCGTATTCTGCGCTATGTATGGAACAGGTGGGACCGCTCTGTACGTCACTACACTACAGGAAAGGTATGGAATAACAAAAAAAACCCAGATATAAAGTGACATTTAAAAAGAAATAATACAACGGATAACTTGTAAATATGACTTTGGATCTACTGGTAAGTTTTGAAAAGTTTAAATGTACCGTGTCTTTAAATGCAAATACCCAATTGTTTTTTATAGCTTGTGCTATATTTTCTGCGGTTATCTCGTTGTTACCTCTGGGTCATGTGACTAGCATATTCAGGTAACAGTTAGATTGGATAATTCAGACTTAGATGTAATGGGTTAATATGTTTAGTGTTCTTTCATATACATGACATTATTGTTTAGTTTTGCAATTTAGTCTTTTTATATGCACGCCTTCTGAGGCACCAACGCCTACTGAGCATGTGCAAGAGATCACAGTATATACCTATATGCGTTTTGTGTCACATGATACAGAGGGAAGAAAAATGGAAGTCAATTTGAAATTTTCAGGAATAAAATCAACTAATTTCAGATTTAGGGGCCAATTTATTAATGTCCGCCACACATCGATAAATGCAGACAGCTATTTATTATTGCACGAACATTTCTAGTGAAATGCTTGTGCAATGCTGCCCCCTAGCAGGGGGTGTCAATCCGATATCCGATTGGGCTGATTGCTGTCCGCCACCTCAGAGGCAGCGGACGAGTTAAGGAGCAGCGGTCTTAAGACCACTGCCCCTTAACTCCTGTTTCCGGCGAGCCTGAAGGCTGGCGAGGAAACAGATGCATTGGGGCCGATTGACAGGTTAATAAATTGTCCCCCTTGATTAAGTCCAATTGCATTGCCTTTTTATTATGCATGTGTTGATTATGCAATGCTACTAAAATTGCTGGTCTGAATGTTTTCTTATTATCACAGTTTCTGTGTTTAAAGCTGAGAAAGCTCCTTGCGTCTGTGATCTTGGAGCCTTTTATTGTTTACAGCAAGTTTATTGCAAATGCTTAGCAAACAATTCTGGGATCAGTTTGCTCTGTAAATTAATTTTAAAGGGACATTACATTTTTTTTATATGTCCCATCTCTAAAACACAAAACTAACAAATGTTCCTGTGCTAACAAAACAACACACTTTTTGTTTAGATGCTTGTGGGGTGTTTCCCTCCCGACCAATCAGGTGATGGGAGTTTGCTGTCAGTGTGTAGTTTGTTCTGCAGTAAATTGAGAAGAAGTAAACTTTCTTTCAGTTTCCAAATTAAAGGGACAAGAAACAGAGAAGAGTATTTTTAGCTAGGTACAGATCGAACAAAGCAGGTTATATATCAGCAAGTACCTTCCGTTTTTTCCATATTCTGACGTTTTTCTGCCATTTCCCCTTGAAATGAAGCTCTTTCCAAGCCCTCTGTGAAGCTTATTATACAGTCCAGTCACAGAGGGCTACCTAGGTAGAAACTAGGGGAATGCGCACAGGTCCTTCTGCATGTGCACTGCGGCTATAGTGATGTTACAACTCCTGCTTATCAGCACTTTGTCAGCAAGCACTGCCCCTCTTTATGCATATGTTGTAGTCATTATTGCTTGTGTTAAAGGAATAGGAAAGTCACAAATAAACTTGCATGATTCAGATATTTTAACTAGGTAGTTAGTAAATAGTTATTAACTATTTACTAACTAGTCCACCTAGTTAAAATAAATACAAACATAGCTGTGAAATAAAAATAAAACCTATCTTAGGGTTTATTTTATAGGTAAGTATTTAGTAATAGTAATTTGTATTTAGATTTATTTTAATTATGTTAAAGTTAGTGGTGTTAGGGTTATACTTAGGGTTAGGTTTAGGGGTTAATAACTTTAGTATAGTGGCGACGATGTCAGGGGCGGCAGATTAGGATTTAATAACTGTATTGTAGGTGGCGGCAGATTAGGGGTTAATAAATTTATGTAGGTGACAGCGACATTGGGGGCGGCAGATTAGGGGTTAATAAGTATAATGTAGGTGTCCACGATGTCGGGGGCGGCAGATTAGGGGTGTTTAGACTCAGGGTTTATGTTAGGGTGTTAGGTGTAAACATAACTTTTCTTTCCCCATAGGAATCAATGAGACTGTGTTACGGAGCTTTACGCTCCTTTATTGCAGGTGTTAGGCTTTTTTTTAGCCGGCTCTCCCCATTGATGTCTATGGGGAAATCGTGCACGAGCACGTAAAACCAGCTCAAAGCAGCGCTGGTATTTGAGTGTGGTATGGAGCTCAATTTTGCTCAACGCTGCCATATTGACTGCTAACGCCGGGTTTTTGCAAACCTGTAATAGCAGGGAGGTGAGTGGTGGAAATAACATGCAAGTTAGCACCGACCATAACGCAAAACTCGTAATCTAGCTGTTATTTTACTATGCATTTAAAGGGACAGTCTACTGGAAAATTGTTATTGTTTAAAAAGATATATAATCCCTTTATTACCCATTACCCAGTTCTGCTTATTCAACACTGATATTTTAATATACTTTTTACCTCTGTGATTACCTTGTATCTAAGCCTTTGCAGACTGCTCATTATCTCAGTTATATTAATATACTTTTTACCTCTGTGATTACCCTGTATCTAAGCCTCTGCAGACTGCCCCTTATCTCAGTTATATTAATATACTTTTTACCTCTGTGATTACCTTGTATCTAAGCCTTTGCAGACTGCTCATTATCTCAGTTATATTAATATACTTTTTACCTCTGTGATTACCCTGTATCTAAGCCTCTGCAGACTGCACCTTATCTCAGTTATATTAATATACTTTTTACCTCTGTGATTACCTTGTATCTAAGCCTCTGCAGACTGCACCTTATCTCAGTTATATTAATATACTTTTCACCTCTGTGATTACCCTGTATCTAAGCATCTGCAGACTGCTCATTATCTCAGTTATATTAATATACTTTTTACCTCTGTGATTACCCTGTATCTAAGCCTCTGCAGACTGCACCTTATCTCAGTTATATTAATATACTTTTTACCTCTGTGATTACCTTGTATCTAAGCCTCTGCAGACTGTTCCTTATCTCAGTTATATTAATATACTTTTTACCTCTGTGATTACCCTGTACTGTATCTAAGCCTCTGCAGACTGTTCCTTATCTCAGTTATATTAATATACTTTTTAACCTCTGTGATTACCCTGTATATAAGCCTCGGCAGACTTTCCCCTTATCTCAGTTATATTAATATACTTTTTACCTCTGTGATTACCTTGTATATAACCCTCTGCAGACTGCTCCTTATCTCAGTTATATTAATATACGTTTTACCTCTGTGATTACCTTGTATCTAACCCTCTGCAGACTGCCCCTTACCTCAGTTATATTAATATACTTTTTACCTCTGTGATTACCTTGTACCTAAGCCTCTGCAAACTGCCCCTTATCTCCGTTATATTAATACACTTTTCTTCTATAATATACAACGAGTCCACGGATTCATCCTTTACTTGTGGGATATTATCCTCCTGCTAACAGGAAGTGGCAAAGAGCACCACAGCAGAGCTGTCTATATAGCTCCTCCCTTGACTCCACCCCCAGTCATTCTCTTTGCCTACTCTAAGTAATAGGAAGGGTAAAGTGAAAGAGGTGATAAAATGTTAGTTTTTATTTTCTTCAAGCAAGAGTTTTTTAGTTTAAATGGTACCGGTGTGTACTATTTTCCCTCAGGCAGCAGATGGATGAAGACTTCTGCCTGGAGGCTGATGATCTTAGCAGTTGTTACTAAGATCCAGAGCAGTTCCCACAGAATGGCTGAGGAGTATTTAAGAAACTTCAGTGTGAGGAACGTTTTTCATGCTATATGCAGTGAGGTATGTTCAGTCATTTTTTTCTGGAGAGACTGTGTTATTTCAGAATTGGCTGACAGTATCCCCATGAGGGAGAGGGTAAGCAGTAATCCTAAAATATATAAAGAGGGGTATTACTGAGCTTGCATATATGGGCTATACAAAAATGGTTGACCCTGATGTTTGAATGTTTGTGGGCAAACGTTTTTATGTTTGGGAGTGCAGTTAACGTTTTTAAAGAGACGTTTTTATGCTTTATTTCAAAAAGGGTACACATGGCTTAATTTCTGGGTTTATGAACCCACATGGCTAGGTTTTTAGACCTCTCTGGTGCGGTTAATTTGGGCTGTAAGACATCGAGTGAGATGGGCGGGGCCTATTTTCGCGCCTCAGTTGCGTAGTTGTTTTTCTCAAACAAGCAGCAAGCTCCTGATCCGGTGGGCCTTTGTGAGCTGTATTGGGCCAAAACGAAGGTTTATCCCAGTTTTACAGACCCCTGAGGGCAGACAAAAAGAGAGGCATTCTTACGCTGTGTAGAAGACCTATATACTATGGGTGTAACCCGCCCAGTTCCGAAAGCAGAACAGGGGCAGGGGTTTTACTCCAATCTGTTCGTGGTTCCCAAAAAAGAGGGAATCTTCAGACCGATTTTAGATCTCAAGATCCTAAACAAATTTGTCAGAGTCCCATCCTTCAAGATGGAGACCATTCAGACTATTTTACCAATGATCCAGGAGGGTCAATATGTGACCACCGTGGATTTGAGGGATGCGTATCTTCACATTCCTATCCACAAAGATCATCACCAGTCCCTAACGTTCGCCTTTCTGGACAAGCATTACCAGTTTGTGGCTCTTCCTTTCGGGTTGGCCACAGCTCCCAGAATTTTCACATAGGTGCTAGGGTCCCTTTTGGCGGTTCTAAGGCCGCGGGGCATAGCAGTGGTGCCTTATCTGGACGATATCTTAATTCAGGCTTCAACTTACCAACTAGCCAAATCTCACACGGACATCGTGTTGGCTTTTTTAAGAGCTCACGGGTGGAAGGTGAACATAAAGAAGAGTTCACTTATCCCTCTCACAAGAGTTCCATTCCTGGGAACTCTTATAGACTCGGTAGACATGAAAATTTTTCTGACGGAGGTCAGAAAATCAAAGATCTTAACCACTTGCCGAGCACTTCATTCCATTCCTCGGCCGTCAGTGGCTCAGTGTATGGAGGTAATTGGACTAATGGTAGCGGCAATGGACATAGTTCCGTTTGCTCGCTTGCATCTCAGACCACTGCAATTATGCATGCTCAGACAGTGGAATGGGGACTATGCAAATTTATTTCCTCAGATAAATCTGGATCAAGAAACCAGAGACTCTCTTCTTTGGTGGTTGTCACAGGATCATCTGTCCCAGGGAATGTGTTTCCGCAGGCCAGCATGGGTCATAGTGACGACGGACGCCAGCCTATTGGGCTGGGGTGCAGTCTGGAATTCCCTGAAGGCACAGGGTGTGTGGACTCAGGAGGAGGCTCTCCTTCCAATAAATATTCTAGAACTGAGAGCGATATTCAACGCACTTCAGGTGTGGCCTCAGCTGGCTTCGGCCAAATTCATACGTTTCCAGTCGGACAATATCACGACTGTAGCATATATCAATCATCAAGGGGGAACAAAGAGTTCTCTAGCGATGATAGAGGTTTCCAAAATAATTTGATGGGCAGAGACTCACTCTTGCCATCTATCAGCAATCTATATCCCAGGAGTGGAGAACTGGGAAGCGGATTTTCTAAGTCGTCAAACTTTTCATCCGGGGGAGTGGGAGCTCCATCCGGAGGTGTTTGCACAATTGATTCATCAATGGGGCACGCCAGAAGTGGATCTGATGGCATCTCGTCAGAATGCCAAACTTCATTGTTACGGGTCCAGATCAAGGGATCCCCAAGCAGTACTGATAGATGCTCTAGCAGTACCTTGGTCATTCAACCTGGCTTATGTGTTTCCACCATTTCCTCTCCTTCCTCGTCTTATTGCCAGAATCAAACAGGAGAGGGCTTCGGTGATTTTGATAGCACCTGCGTGGCCACGCAGGACTTGGTTTGCAGACCTGGTGGAAATGTCATCTCTGCTACCGTGGACACTGCCACTGAGACGGGACCTTCTCATTCAAGGTCCGTTCCAGCATCCAGATCTAGTTTCTCTGCGGCTGACTGCCTGGAGATTGAACGCTTGATTTTATCTAAGCGGGGATTCTCTGAGTCGGCCATAGATACCTTGATTCAGGCTCGAAAGCCTGTCACTAGGAATATTTACCATAAGATATAGCATAAATATCTTTATTGGTGCGAATCCAAAGGCTACTCATGGAGTAAGATCAGTATTCCTAGGATTTTGTCCTTTCTCCAAGAAGGATTGGAGAAGGGGTTATCAGCTAGTTCCTTAAAGGGACAGATATCTTCTTTGTCAATTTTACTGCACAAGCGTCTGGCAGATGTTCCAGAAGTTCAGTCGTTTTGTCAGGCTTTGGTTAGAATTAAGCCTGTGTTTAACCCTGTTGCTCCGCCATGGAGTTTAAATTTAGTTCTTAAAGTTCTGCAAGGGGTTCCGTTTGAACCTATGCATTCCATAGATATTAAGCTTCTATCTTGGAAAGTTCTGTTTTTAGTTGCTATCTCTTCGGCTCGAAGAGTTTCTGAACTATCTGCATTGCATTGCGACTTGCCTTATCTAGTTTTTATTCTGATAAGGTGGTTTTGCGTACCAAACCTGGATTCCTTCCTAAGGTTGTTACTAATAAGAATATTAATCAGGAAATTGTTGTTCCTTCTCTGTGTCCTAACCCTTCTTCTAAGAAGGAGCGTCTGTTGCACAACTTGGATGTGGTTCGTGCTTTGAAGATTTACTTGCAAGCGACCAAAGATTTCCGTCAAACATCTTCTCTGTGTCTTGTTTATTCTTGAATACGTAGATTTCAAAAGGCTACGGCTACCTCTCTTTCTTTTTGGCTGAAAAGCATCATCCGTTTGGCATACGAGACTGCTGGACAGCAGCCTCCTGAAAGGATTACAGCTCACTCTACTAGAGCGGTGGCTTCCACAAGGGCTTTTAAAAACGATGCTTCTGTTGAACAGATTTGTAAGGCTGCGACTTGGTCTTCACTTCATACTTTTTCCAAATTTTACAGATTTGATACTTTTGCTTCTTCGGAGGCTATTTTTGGAAGAAAAGTTCTTCAAGCAGTGGTGCCTTCTGTTTAGGCATCTGTCTTGTCCCTCCCGTTCATCCGTGTCCTGTAGCTTTGGTATTGTATCCCACAAGTAAAGGATGAATCCGTGGACTTGTCGTATCTTATAGAAGAAAAGTAAATTTATGCTTACCTGATAAATTGATTTCTTCTATGATACGACGAGTCCACGGCCCACCCTGTCAATTTCAGACACCTTTTAGTTTCTCCTTTTTCTTCCTATACCTTCGGTCGAATGACTGGGGGGTGGAGTTAAGGGAGGAGCTATATAGACAGCTCTGCTGTGGTGCTCTTTGCCAATTCCTGTTAGCAGGAGGATAATATCCCACAAGTAAAGGATGAATCCGTGGACTTGTCGTATCATAGAAGAAATCAATTTATCAGGTAAGCATAAATTTACTTTTTTCCTCTGTGGTTACCTTGTATCTAACCCTCTGCAGACTGCCCCTTGCATCAGTTATATTACTATACTTTTTACCTCTGTGATTACCCTGTATCTAAACCTCTGCAGACTGCTCCTTTCATCAGTTATATTACTATACTTTTTACCTCTGTGATTACCCTGTATCTAAGCCTCTGCAGACTGCCCCTTGCATCAGTTATATTACTATACTTTTTACCTCTGTGATTACCTTGTATCTAAGCCTCTGCAGACTGCCCCTTGCATCAGTTATATTACTATACTTTTTACCTTTGTGATTACCTTGTATCTAAGCCTCTGCAGACTGCTCCTTATCTCAGTTATATTAATATACTTTTTACCTCTGTGATTACCCTGTATCTAAGCCTCTGCATACTGCCCCTTGCATCAGTTATATTACTATACTTTTTACCTTTGTGATTACCTTGTATCTAAGCCTCTGCAGACTGCCCCTTATCTCAGTTATATTAATATACTTTTTACCTTTGTGATTACCTTGTATCTAAGCCTCTGCAGACTGCTCCTTATCTCAGTTATATTAATATACTTTTTACCTCTGTGATTACCTTGTATCTAAGCCTCTGCAGACTGCCCCTTATCTCAGTTATATTAATATACTTTTTACCTCTGTGATTACCTTGTATCTAAGCCTCTGCAGACTGCTCCTTATCTCAGTTATATTAATATACTTTTTACCTCTGTGATTACCTTGTATCTAAGCCTCTGCAGACTGCTCCTTATCTCAGTTATTTTAATATACTTTTTACATCTGTGATTACCTTGTATCTAAGCCTCTGCAGACTGCTCCTTATCTCAGTTATATTAATATACTTTTTACCTCTGTAATTACCCTGTATCTAAGCCGCTGCAGGCTGCTCCTTATCTCAGTTATATTAATATACTTTTTACCTCTGTGATTACCTTGTATCTAAGCCTCTGCAGACTGCTCCTTATCTCAGTTATATTAATATACATTTTACCTCTGTGATTACCTTGTATCTAAGCCTCTGCAGACTGCTCCTTATCTCAGTACTTTTTACACTCTTGCATTTTAGCCAATCAGTGATGGTACTTGTTTAACCTTTATCATTCTCTGCGGGAGTGAGCACAATGTTATCTGTATGACAGACATGAACTAACACTGTCTGGCTGTAGTACACAGGAGTGAGCACAATGTTATTTATATGGCACACATGAACTAGAACTGGCTGGCTGCTGTGCAAGATTTTAAAAGCACTGAGATAAGGGGCCGCCTGCAGGGGCTTAGAAACGGACAAACAGAGATTTTAAAGTATATAAAAGGGACAGTATACACCAATTTTCATATAAATGCATGTAATAGACACTACTATAAATAATAATATGCACAGATACTGATATAAAAATCCAGTATAAAACCGTTTAAAAACTTACTTAGAAGCTTCCAGTTTAGCTCTGTTTAAAAGGTTATTGGAACACCCACTGCAAGTGGGAAATATCAGACACTCCACCCCCTTCCTTTGCATATGAAAAGACCCTTTACACAAACAGAAGCAAGCTGGAGTAGGTATACGTCGGTATTCTCCTAAAACTTTGGGGCTTGGTTAGGAGTCTGAAAATCAGAGCAATGTTATTTAAAAATAAGCAAAACTATCCATTAAGAAAACCCAAAAAACCCTTTATGGGCTATATAAATAGATCATCTACAAAGCATTTATGTAAAGAGAAAACGAGTGTATAATGTCCCTTTAATATAACGATGTTTGTTGTGCAAAGCTGGGAAATGGGTAGTAAAGGTGTTATCTGTGTTTTTAAACAATAAAAAAAATCAAGTAGCCTTTAAAATCACCATCACACAGAGTTTACTGTCCCATTAAAATGTGTACAGGTGTTGTGATATATTTCAACCTATTTCTGAAATATACTTTTGTCTCTATTATCTCTCAGTCTGTAATCTCAATTTCTCTGCTATGTCTTGTCTCCCAGCAATGTCACCCTGCATTCCTCATAGTGACAGTGACAACAGGGTGTCTCATCTCATACCTCTCATAGCTCGGTCACTAAACCCGACCCAATTCTTCAAATTCTTTACTCCTATTTACCTTACATCATCTGAATTCTCTTTGAACTTTATGTAATAACTATCCCTGCGTTTCCAGCAGGTCACAAGTGTGCTTGTTTTCCCTGTGCATGCTGAAGAGATGTCTCATATGGTGACAGTCCCATGCAAGAACTAAGTGACCTAACGAATCAGCCAAGTGCAAAAGCAAAGTGACCAAATGTTAGTGTGTGGTTTAATGGGTTAAAAAAAATCAGTCCCATGAAGAACTAAAGAGACCTAATTATATGTTTAATGGTTTAACTGGTCAGTACTAAGTAGTAACAACATAACCTAATGACAGTGACATGTTTAATGGATTAACTGGTCAGTCTATGTAGTAATATAAACTAATGACAGTGACATGTTTAATGGTTTAAATGGTCAGTACTATGTAGTAACAACATAACCTAATGACAGTGACATGTTTAATGGGTTAACTGGTCAGTACTATATAGTAACATAACCTGACAGTGACCTGTTTAATGGGTTAACTGGTCAGTACTATATAGTAACATAAACTAATGACAGTGACATATTTAATGGGTTTATTGGTCAGTACTATGTAGTAACCTAACCTAATGACAGTACAATATAGTAACATAACCTAATGACAGTGACATGTTTAATGGGTTAACCGGTCAGTACTATATAGTAACATAACCTGACAGTGACATGTCTAATGGGTTAACTGGTCAGTACTATGTAGTGACATAACCTAATGACAGTGACATGTCTAATGGGTTAACTGGTCAGTACTCTGTAGTAACATAACCTAATGACAGTGACATGTTTAATGGGTTAACTGGTCAGTACTATATAGTAACATAACCTAATGACAGTGACATGTTTAATAGGTTAACTGGGCAGTACTATATAGTAACATAACCTAATGACAGTGACATGTTTAATGGATTAACTGATCAGTACTATATAGTAACATAACCTAATGACAGTGACATGTTTAATGGGTTAACTGGTCAGTACTATGTAGTAACCTAATGACAGTGACATGTTTAATGGGTTAACTGGTCAGTACTATGTAGTAACCTAACCTAATGACAGTACAATATAGTAACATAACCTAATGACAGTGACATGTTTAATGGGTTAACCAGTCAGTACTATATAGTAACATAACCTAATAACAGTGACATGTCTAATGGGTTAACTGGTCAGTACTATGTAGTGACATAACCTAATGACAGTGACATGTTTAATGGGTTAACTGGTCAGTACTATGTTGTAACCTAATGACAGTGACATGTTTAATGGGTTAACTGGTCAGTACTATGTAGTAACCTAACCTAATGACAGTGATATGTTTAATGTGTTAACTGGACAGTACTATATAGTAATATAACCTAATGACAGTGACATGTTTAATGGGTTAACTGGTCAGTACTATGTAGTAACCTAACCTAATGACAGTGACATGTCTAATGGGTTAACTGGTCAGTACTATGTAGTAACAACAAAACCTAATGACAGTGACATGTTTAATGGGTTAACTGGTCAGTACTATGTAGTGACATAACCTAATGACAGTGACATGTTTAATGGGTTAACTGGTCAGTACTATGTAGTAACCTAACCTAATGACAGTGACATGTCTAATGGGTTAACTGGTCAGTACTATATAGTAACAACATAACCTAATGACAGTGACATGTTTAATGGGTTAACTGGTCAGTACTATATAGTAACAACATAACCTAATGACAGTGACATGTTTAATGGGTTAACTGGTCAGTACTATGTAGTGACATAACCTGACAGTGACATGTTTAATGGGTTAACTGGTCAGTACTATGTAGTAACCTAACCTAATGACAGTGACATGTCTAATGGGTTAACTGGTCAGTACTATATAGTAACAACATAACCTAATGACAGTGACATGTTTAATGGGTTAACTGGTCAGTACTATATAGTAACAACATAACCTAATGACAGTGACATGTTTAATGGGTTAACTGGTCAGTACTATGTAGTAACCTAACCTAATGACAGTGACATGTTTAATGGATTAACTGATCAGTACTATATAGTAACATAACCTAATGACAGTGACATGTTTAATGGGTTAACTGGTCAGTACTATGTAGTAACCTAATGACAGTGACATGTCTAATGGGTTAACTGGTCAGTACTATGTAGTAACAGCAAAACCTAATGACAGTGACATGTTTAATGGGTTAACCAGTCAGTACTATATAGTAACATAACCTAATAACAGTGACATGTTTAATGGGTTAACTGGTCAGTACTATGTAGTAACCTAACCTAATGACAGTGACATGTCTAATGGGTTAACTGGTCAGTACTATATAGTAACAACATAACCTAATGACAGTGACATGTCTAATGGGTTAACTGGTCAGTACTATATAGTAACAACATAACCTAATGACAGTGACATGTTTAATGGGTTAACTGGTCAGTACTATGTAGTAACCTAACCTAATGACAGTGACATGTCTAATGGGTTAACTGGTCAGTACTATGTAGTAACAACATAACCTAATGACAGTGAGATGTCTAATGGGTTAACTGGTCAGTACTATGTAGTGACATAACCTAATGACAGTGACATGTTTAATGGGTTAACTGGTCAGTACTATGTAGTAACCTAACCTAATGACAGTGACATGTCTAATGGGTTAACTGGTCAGTACTATGTAGTAACAACATAACCTAATGACAGTGAGATGTCTAATGGGTTAACTGGTCAGTACTATGTAGTGACATAACCTAATGACAGTGACATGTTTAATGGGTTAACTGGTCAGTACTATGTAGTAACCTAACCTAATGACAGTGAGATGTCTAATGGGTTAACTGGTCAGTACTATGTAGTAACAACATAACCTAATGACAGTGACATGTTTAATGGGTTAACTGGTCAGTACTATGTAGTGACATAACCTGACAGTGACATGTTTAATGGGTTAACTGGACAGTACTATGTAGTAACCTAACCTAATGACAGTGACATGTCTAATGGGTTAACTGGTCAGTACTATATAGTAACCTAACCTAATGACAGTGACATGTCTAATGGGTTAACTGGTCAGTACTATATAGTAACATAACCTAATGACAGTGACATGTCTAATGGGTTAACTGGACAGTACTATATATTAACATAACCTAATGACAGTGACATGTTTAATGGGTTAACTGGTCAGTACTATGTAGTAACCTAACCTAATGACAGTGACATGTCTAATGGGTTAACTGGTCAGTACTATATAGTAACAACATAACCTAATGACAGTGACATGTTTAATGGGTTAACTGGTCAGTACTATGTAGTAACCTAACCTAATGACAGTGACATGTCTAATGGGTTAACTGGTCAGTACTATGTAGTAACCTAACCTAATGACAGTGACATGTTTAATGGGTTAACTGGTCAGTACTATGTAGTAACCTAACCTAATGACAGTGACATGTTTAATGGGTTAACTGGTCAGTACTATGTAGTAACCTAACCTAATGACAGTGACATGTTTAATGGGTTAACTGGTCAGTACTATATAGTAACAACATAACCTAATGACAGTGACATGTCTAATGGGTTAACTGGTCAGTACTATATAGTAACAACATAACCTAATGACAGTGATATGTCTAATGGGTTAACTGGTCAGTACTATATAGTAACAACATACCCTAATGACAGTGACATGTCTAATGGGTTAACTGGTCAGTACTATATAGAAACAACATAACCTAATGACAGTGACATGTTTAATGGGTTAACTGGTCAGTACTATATAGTAACAACATAACCTAATGACAGTGACATGTCTAATGGGTTAACTGGTCAGTACTATATAGTAACATAACCTAATGACAGTGACATGTTTAAGACATTAAATGGTACTTTTCACTAAGCAGTGACCTAATGACAAAGGCATGTGGAAAGGTTAAATCATGGTCACGTCATGTGTGAAAAGATTCCCCACTGCATGAAACATCCTCTAGCTTATTTTGTTAACCCTTTACACGGGTTGGAGTTAAATGACCGTAAGAAGTGGTGACCTTTTTGTGTTTTTGAGGTTTCCAAGGTGAGCTGTGGCTTTTGTGCGGGGAGGGGGTGTGCGGGGAGGCGGGAGTGTGAGGGGCGGAGGGAGTGAGCGAGCTGAGCCTGCTGGCTGGGTGTGTCACACGGAGGGAGACCGAGACCAGGCGCGCTGCTACACAAGGTAACTGTGTATAGGGGCATTATATAGGGGCAGGTGCTACCTTATACAGGGGGCACGCTGTAGTATTAGCAGGCATCACACAGGGCGTGGGTATAACCTGCTCCCTGAGCTGTCATTTTCTATCCGTGTTAGTGTCACGGAGCAGCAGAGCCCATGAAGAAGCTGAGAGTGTGGGAGAGCATCTGGAGTGGGAGCTGCTTCAGTGTATGATGTGTGCTGGAATGCTGCAATATGGCTACTGAGGGAATAAAACGAGTTAGGCAGCTTAGAGGCTGAGAACAGTGCTTGTGGGTGTAGTGAAGGGTGTGAGTGAGGTACTGAGGATAGTGAGGCTGCAGTTACTGGAGTGTGAGTGAGGTAATGAGTGTGAGACAGACACATGAGTGTGAGTGAGGTAATGAGTGTGAGTGAGGTAATGAGTGTGAGACAGACACATAAGTGTGAGTGAGGTAATGAGTGTGAGACAGACACATAAGTGTGAGTGAGGTAATGAGTGTGAGACAGACACATGAGTGTGAGTGAGGTAATGAGTGTGAGTGAGGTAATGAGTGTGAGTGAGGTAATGAGTGTGAGACAGACACATAAGTGTGAGTGAGGTAATGAGTGTGAGACAGACACATAAGTGTGAGTGAGGTAATGAGTGTGAGACAGACACATAAGTGTGAGTGAGGTAATGAGTGTGAGACAGACAAGTGAGTGATGAGTGTGAGTGAGGTAATGAGTGTGAGACAGACACATAAGTGTGAGTGAGGTAATGAGTGTGAGACAGACACACGAGTGTGAGTGAGATAATGAGTGATACAGACACATGAGTGAGGTAATGAGTGTGAGACAGGCAGACACATGAGTGTGAGTGAGGTAATGAGTGTGAGACAGACACATGAGTGTGAGTGAGATAATGAGTGATACAGACACATGAGTGAGGTAATGAGTGTGAGACAGACAGACACATGAGTGTGAGTGAGGTAATGAGTGTGAGACAGGCAGACACATGAGTGTGAGTGAGATAATGAGTGTGACAGACACATGAGTGTGAGTGAGGTAATGAGTGTGAGACAGGCAGACATGAGTGTGAGTGAGGTAATGAGTGTGATATAGACAGACATATGTGTGAGTGAGGTAATGAGTGTGAGATGGGCAGACACATGAGAGTGAGTGAGATGAGTGTGAGACAGACACATACATGAGTGTGAGACATGCAGACACATGAGTGTGAGGTAAAGCAGAGAATGAGCTTTGCAGACAATGAATGAGACAGGCTGGGTGTGGAGGTCACATTCTGCTCTCAGTGTCTCTGGGAAGTTGCCAGACCCCTGGCTGTTACTCACCAACCCCTCCTCCCTCTATAGCCCTTCTAGTCTGATCCTAGAATACAGTTTCTATAACATATTTTCCTTATGCCAGCTTCCCTGGTCTCACATCAGCTTCTTCCTTATGTTAATGCCAATTTCACCCTCACAGTAGCCTCCACTCATTCTGACACTTGGTTTTGCCATTGCCCACTCATATTTATGCCAATCTCCCTTCTTTTACTCCTACCAGCCTACAATACTTTGCACCTGCCAGTCTCCCTTTCATCCTGTGAGCTTCCCCTCCTTTACACATCAGCCTCCCTTCATTTGCTGCTGCCAGCCTCCACAAGTTTGCACGCTGCCAGTCTCCCCTCTAATCCTGTTAGCCTCCCCTCCTTTACTGTTGCCAGTCTCCCCTTTAATCCTGTTAGCCTCCCCTGGATTTTTGCCAGCTTTCCCTTATATGCTCCTGCCAACCTAGCCCCCACTACCTATTTGTATCTGCTCCTGCCAGCCTCCCCTCAGCTGATGCCCTCAGCCTTCCTCCATTTAACCACTGAGAATAAACTGAGTGCATTTGTATTATGTACCCCTCATTTGCCAGCATTCACAATATCTATGGTGGTGCCCCTCACTTTTATTCACACCAGACTCCAGCAGTCTTTACAAACATTTTCACTCTCTCTCTTGGGTCTGTCCCCTCCCTCCTCACGTCTTCTCCTCCTATGCCATGTCTCACACTCCGCTCTGCCCTCTCTGGTTCCTCCTCCTTACTCACACACCCTTTAGTCTCTGATGTATTGCATCTTGTAATCTCAATGCTCTGTGCCAGGCAGGTCCTCCAAGTGTCTTCTGTGCCATGGGGGATGCTATATCCATTCACCTGGATGAGAACAGGCGACATCACATCACTGGTAAGAATACATTAAACTAAAATATTAATATTTTCTGTGCTCACGTTTAAGTTTAATGCTAACCCCTATAAAATGACTAGTTACACCTTTTGTTGCATGTTTAAGCTGCTTATTTTGATTTACAAACTAACAGAACAATCTCACTGGCTGATCGTGAGCTGGTTGAACCTTGTTTATTGATCAGCTTAACAAAAAAAAAAAGTTGTATATTTTAAAATGTGCTCTTTAAGGTGTGAAAAAAATGTCTATTTAATTTGTTGATTTTGGAAACCAACTGAAAATGAATATTTGTGTATTGGCACATGCCCCACCAGCCAAAACAAATATGTTGTGACTTCTTTTTAAATGCAACAAAAATAACTTTAACCAATTTCCATGCACAACTTTTTGTCTTGTGGCACCTTTGTGGGCAGAGAGTTACTTATGATGCGGTGGTCTTGCCATTATACAGCTGGAGTAACTGCCGAGAGTGTATTTCTCCTGGTGGGTTCACCTTTGGAGATAGACTCTCCTTGCAGAATATCTCTGATTATCACTTCTGGTAGTCCTACTTTTTAGATTGTTACATAGGGATGGCATGCCTTGGCACCCACAAGTTTTGTTAGGCAGAAAGTGGTGCCAATTTACCTCCATGCTCCCTGCAAGATCATTTATTTTTAGATCATTGCTCTTTTCAGAGCACTTTCTCAAAAAAGCCCACCATACATGATGGAGGTTCCCTTAATATCTCATGGGCTTACCTGTTTGTGCATGATGAAGATACCCTTATCTGTTTGTACATGAGGAAGTTTCCCTTTAATATCTCATGGGCTTACCTGTTTGTGCATGATGAAGATACCCTTACCTGTTTGTACATGAGGAAGTTTCCCTTTAATATCTCATGGGCTTACCTGTTTGTGCATGATGGAGATACCCTTACCTGTTTGTACATGAGGAAGTTTCCCTTTAATATCTCATGGGCTTACCTGTTTGTGCATGATGAAGATACCCTTACCTGTTTGTACATGAGGAAGTTTCCCTTTAATATCTCATGGGCTTACCTGTTTGTGCATGATGAAGATACCCTTACCTGTTTGTACATGAGGAAGTTTCCCTTTAATATCTCATGGGCTTACCTGTTTGTGCATGATGAAGATACCCTTACCTGTTTGTACATGAGGAAGTTTCCCTTTAATATCTCATGGGCTTACCTGTTTGTGCATGATGAAGATACCCTTACCTGTTTGTTCATGAGGAAGTTTCCCTTTAATATCTCATGGGCTTACCTGTTTGTGCATGATGAAGATACCCTTACCTGTTTGTACATGAGGACGTTTCCCTTTAATATCTCATGGGCTTACCTGTTTGTGCATGATGGAGATACCCTTAATATCTCATGGGCTTACCTGTTTGTGCATGATGGGGCTTCCCTTAATATCTCATGGGCTTACCTGTTTGTTCATGATGGAGATACTCTTAATATTTCATGGGCTTACCTGTTTGTGCATGATGGAGATACTCTTAATATCTCATGGGCTTACCTGTTTGTACATGAGGAAGGTTCCCTTAATATCTCATGGGCTTACCTGTTTGTGCATGATGGGGGTTCCCTTAATATCTCATGGGCTTACTTGTTTGTGCATGATGGGAGTTCCCTTAATATCTCATGGGCTTACCTGTTTGTGCATGATGAAGGTTCCCTTAATATCTCATGGGCTTAACTGTTTGTGCATGATGGTTGTTCCCTTAATTTCTCACGGGCTTACCTGTTTGTGCATGTTGGAGATTCTCTTAAAGGGACAGTCAAGTCCAAAAAAAAACTTTCAGGATTTAAATAGGGAATGTAATTTTAATCAACTTTCCAATTTATTTTTATCACCAATTTGCTTTGTTCTCTTACCTGTTTGTGCATGATGTAGATTCCCATAATATCTTACGGGCTTACCTGTTTGTGCATGATGAAGGTCCCCATAATATCTCATGGGCTTAACTGTTTGTGCATGATGGAGATACCCTTAATATCTCATGGGCTTACCTGTTTGTGCATGATGGGGGTTCCCTTAATATCTCACGGGCTTACCTGTTTGTGAATGATGGAGATACCCTTAATATCTCACGGGCTCACCTGTTTGTGCATGATGGAGATACCCTTAATATCTCACAGGCTCACCTGTTTGTGCATGATGGAGATACCCTTAATATCTCACGGGCTCACCTGTTTGCACATGATGGAGATACCCTTAATATCTCACGGGCTTACCTGTTTGTGCATAATGGAGAAACCCTTAATATCTCACGGGCTCACCTGTTTGTGCATAATGGAGATACCCTTACCTGTTTGTGCATGATGGGGGTTCCCTTAATATCTCACGGGCTTACCTGTTTGTGCATGATGGAGATACCCTTAATATCTCACGGGCTTACCTGTTTGTGAATGATGGAGATACCCTTAATATCTCACGGGCTCACCTGTTTGTGCATGATGGAGATACCCTTAATATCTCACGGGCTCACCTGTTTGTGCATGATGGAGATACCCTTAATATCTCACGGGCTTACCTGTTTGTGCATGATGGAGATACCCTTAATATCTCACGGGCTCACCTGTTTGTGCATGATGGAGATACCCTTAATATCTCACGGGCTCACCTGTTTGTGAATGATGGAGATACCCTTAATATCTCATGGGCTCACCTGTTTGTGCATGATGGAGATACCCTTAATATCTCATGGGCTTACCTGTTTGTGCATGAGGGAGGTTCCCTTAAATGGACTTACCTGTTTGTGGCTGTTGTTTTTTTTTGCCTGGTTAGTAGCAGTCTGTGTGACCTGGAGGAATGGCACCTGGGCTGACAGTATCTTTACAGAGGTCCATCTGGTCTCCATATTGCCATATGTTAAACACTTGCTGTAGTGCCTGTACTATCTTTAGGAACTCTGAAATATCTTTTTGTGTTCATCATTATCTCCTGTGCTGGAAGGTTAAAGGGACAGTAGCACATTGTATTTGCAAGACATTTTTGTGTCGTGCTGATTGTTATAGAACAACATATCAGGCAAGTGGTAATTTTGTTTTGAAAATGTTTACATCTTATTTGCTGCAGTTGTTTTTTAGTAGCCAAACTACACCAATAATTTTCCCTATTTGGAGGAGACAATCGGAGGACAACAAGTCTAGCCACAGTCATTATATTGGTACAAAGTGCCTTCTTTTTCAATTGTTATCTGCTGAAGCCAATTAATTATATATATGTAGCAGGGTTACCCTTATGAAGGCAGCCGGATGCATTTCCAACTCTGAGAATTAGAAAATCTATGATATTCAGACATACATTTCACACAAATGGGGCAACATATTAAAAGTATATTGCAAAGTTGATTTACTATTTATAACTGAACATTTTATATTGAAACCACAAGATGTTCATTTAATTGTGTATTCACCACATTTGACTTTTTGTTCTATTCAGATCATGGCATCTTGTTCTACTTGTATGTGAAATTGTGTTTGAATTGTATTTTTTATACTTTTTTATAAATTGTTTGTTTATTTTTGTACGGCCTACAGAATTGTACACAATTTCATTTAATTGAATCCTAACTATGGATCTGTAAAGTGGCATAGAATCCTCACTTTTGCTGCTGATAATAGCTTTTATCCTGTACAAGTATCCTATTGGCATTTCCTGCTGTGCCGTTGCCTTGTTTACCAACCCTTAAATCATCTGATATGATTCTCTGCTCTATTTCCTTTGTTGTTAGAACAACTGTATATTGTTTTTGGGGATTTGTTTATCCCGCAGATTGTTCTGTGATTATTGATGTATGGTGTGTTTATTAGTTGTGCCAGTTGTTATCTATTGCTTTAGTTGTTGTAAATATGCATCAGTTCTTTTCACCCCAAACCTCCCTCCTACCACATTATCTATTGTGTTGCAGATCGTTGTTCCATCATTTAATATAGAATTTGTTTTTTAAACATGGTCTGAAAAGGATACCAATATAGAAGAGAACAAGCGCTAGTATTGATCCACAAGGTACTCACTAGCTCTAGCACTGATACCCACTGTACTCCACTGGCTCTACCATTAATACCCACTGTACTCCACTGGTCCTACCATTAATACCCACTGTACTCCACTGACCCTACAATTCATACCCACTGTACACCTCTGGCCCTACCTTTGATACCCAGTGGCCCTACCATTAATATCCACTGTATTCCACTAGCCCTACCACTGATACCCACTGTACTCCCACTTGCTCTAGCTCTGCTACCCACTGTACTCCACTGGCTTTAGCATTGATACTGGCTGTACTCCACTGTCTCTAGCACTGATACCCACTGTACTCTACTGGCCCTAGCACTGATAACCACTGTACTCCGCTGGCCCTAGCACTGATACCCACTGTACTCCGCTGGCCCTAGCACTGATACCCACTGTACTCCACTGGCCCTAGCACTGATACCCACTGTACTCCGCTGGCCCTAGCACTGATACCCACTGTACTCCGCTGGCCCTAGCACTGAAACCCACTGTAC
Source organism: Bombina bombina (assembly GCF_027579735.1). Lineage (NCBI taxonomy): Eukaryota > Metazoa > Chordata > Amphibia > Anura > Bombinatoridae > Bombina > Bombina bombina. Next base: position 145,534,490 of record NC_069510.1, read on the forward strand.
TCCGCTGGCCCTAGAACAGAAACCCACTGTACTCCGCTGGCCCTACCATTGATACCCACTGTACTCTGCTGGCCCTACTATTGATACCCACTGTACTCCGCTGGCCCTACCATTGATACCCACTGTACTCTGCTGTCCTTAATTAGCACTGATACCCAAAGTACTCGACTGGCCCTAGCACTGATACCCAAAGTACTTGACTGGCCCTAGCACTGATACCCAAAGTACTCGACTGGTCCTACCATTGTTACCCTAGGTTCTTCACTGGCCCTAGCATTGGTCTCCAATGTATTCCAGTTTCTGTACTAGCAGTGATCCCTGAGGTATTCTACTGGCCCAAGCATTGATCCTTGAAGTATTCCAGTCGCTGTACTAGCAGTGATCCCCAGGGTACTCCACTGAGCTAAGCATTGATCCCGAGGTATTTCAATTTACTGTCCTAGCAGTGATCTTCAGGGTAATCCACTGGTCTAAGCATTGATCTCTTAGGCACTCTCCTAGTGCAAACATTGATCCCTAAGGTACTCAAGTTGTTTGCCAAGTATTGTTGATCCTTGAGGTACTCCACTGGGTCAAGCATTGATCCTTAAGCTATACCAGTCACTGTCCTATCATTGATCCCGGAGGTATTCTACTGGTATGAGTATTGATTCATGTGGCGCTCTACTGGTCCGAGCACTGATCTCTAAAGCATTACACTGGGTTTAATACAGTTCCCTAAAACATTTACTTCATCTTGAGGTACATCATTCATCATGTGCTTAAAACACTTGTCTTGGCATCCGCCCCTGAGGTACTGCACTTGTCTTGGCACCCGCCCCTGAGGTACTGCACTTGCCTTGGCACCCGCCCCTGAGGTACTGCACTTGTCTTGGCATCCGCCCCTGAGGTACTGCACTTGTCTTGGCACCCGCCCCTGAGATACTGCACTTGTCTTGGCACCCGTCCCCTGAGGTACTGCACTTGTCTTGGCACCCGTCCCCTGAGGTACTGCACTTGTCTTGGCACCCGTCCCCTGAGGTACTGCACTTGTCTTGGCACCCGTCCCCTGAGGTACTGCACTTGTCTTGGCACCCGTCCCCTGAGGTACTGCACTTGTCTTGGCACCCGTCCCCTGAGGTACTGCACTTGTCTTGGCACCCGTCCCCTGAGGTACTGCACTGTTCATAGCACAGGTGAGCTACTTTCCTATCACTGGCCTCTGAGGAACCTTTAGCTCCAGTACAGGTCATAGGGCTAGATTTATCAAAGGCTAGGCAAACTCTCTATGTGCTTCGCCTGTAACTGCACCCCAGCTCGCCTCCGGAGATTCGCACATGTGCGCCTGAATTTATTAAAAAATAAATAGATGTAACTTTGCGCAGGCGAGTTGGAGCGTAATAATAATAAATTTCGCTTGTCGGAGAAAGCATTTACTCCATATTTATCACAGTACATCCCTATAAATATTTACGCCATCATGTTTTGATTATTAAAAAAGTGTTTTTTTAGATAACTATTTAGCTTATATTTATATTATATAATGTTTCTGTGCTGTTTTTGCCATATGTTGATAATTTAATATTGCAAAAATAAATATATTGATATATATATATGTATAAAACTGTTGGTATCCATATGCGCCTGTGGAAGCGCAAATTTCTGCCAATAACAGTCTCTTCTTGGTGCTGAGCCTTTGAAAAATTAGTTAAAAGGAGAAAGTACTGCATCACAAGATGTAAAAGCATGTATTATAATTGTGTTCGCCTCAGTCTGTATGGCGAAATATACATCACGCAATTGAAGCCGAAATTTCAGTTCCCTATCGGCTCAAAGCAATGATAAATAAGAAACTGGGCGTATTTGTAGGTCGGGCTGTTAAATTACGCCTATTACTAATGTCTATTGTTGCACGGGAGCGTGCCTGTGCGCCTAGGCGAATGCAAGCGGAGTGCGAAGAAGTTTCTTTCAGATTTGCGCAATTATATGACGATCTGTTCGTATGCGCTATTTTGGATAAATCTACCCCATAGTGGTAGCTTGTAGATCCCAGTGACAAGTGGCAGACTTTAAGAGGTACCAAATGCTGCATCACATCTCGTACATCCACCTAAAGCAAGGTCACCACACCTCCTCCTCATTCACTACTAATCCTAGTTCTGCTTATTGTAGAGATCCTCAAGGTGCTCCACTGTGTTGAAATAGCTGCTGTTTTTTTAGAACAGCTATGCAAACAAGAGGCTGCAGCAGAAATCAATCTCCAAGTGGGGGTAAGAAAGAGAGCCTAACCCATGTGAAAGGTTGTGAAATACACTTCATGTAAAGATTGCAGTTAGTAAAATTGGTTTCTTCTGAATGCGTTTCCTATTACTTGATATACCAGCTGCAGGGTTAATGTATAGGATACTGTTCCTTTTAGGTATATTTTTGTTTATGAAATAACTGTTTATGCTGACTGAAACCACAGCCTAGTACAGTGGGCTGATCTTTTAGTGAGTGAATACCTCATTACGTTATCTAATTATTTACACAAAGGCCAGTACTTAGAGAATAGATAATGAACATTTAGTAAAGAAAACACTTTGAAGTTGTAATATGAAAACTTTAATTTTGCGTAGAAAAGCTGCAATATTATTTTATTTTTCATGTAATTTAAAGGTACATTATATGCAGTAGAATTGCATAATCAGCAAATACGTTATAAAAAGACAATAAATAGCAAATTTCTTTTGACAAATTTCACAATTTCATTTCATCTCCCTGCTCCTTGTATCATGTGACCGCAATCAGCCAATCACAAACTCATATGTATATACTGTTAATTCTTGCACATGCTCAGTAGATGTGCATATAACTGTATCATGTGACCGCAATCAGCAAATCACAAACTCCTAAGTATACACTGGGAACTCTTGCTCATGCTCAGTAGGAGCTGGTGCATCAGAAAGTGTGCATATAACTGTATCATGTGACCACAATCAGCAAATCACAAACTCATAAGTATACACTGGGAACTCTTGCTCATGCTCAGTAGGAGCTGGTGCATCAGAAAGTGTGCATATAACTGTATAATGTGACCGCAATCAGCAAATCAAACTCATATGTATACACTGTGAATTCTTGCAAATGCTCAGCAGGTGTGCATATAAGTGAATCATGTGACTGCAATCAGCAAATCACAAACTCATAAGTATACACTGTGAATTCTTGCACATGCTCAGTAAGTGTGCATGTAACTGTATCATGTGACCGCAATCAGCCAATCACAAACTCATATGTATACACTGTGAATTCTTGCAAATGCTCAGTAGGTGTGCATATAAGTGAATCATGTGACTGCAATCAGCAAATCACAAACTCATAAGTATACACTGTTAATTCTTGCACATGCTCAGTAGGTGTGCATATAACTGTATCATGTGACCGCAATCAGCAAATCACAAACTCATAAGTATACACTGGGAACTCTTGCTCATGCTCAGTAGGAGCTGGTGCATCAGAAAGTGTGCATATAACTGTATCATGTGACCACAATCAGCAAATCACAAACTCATATGTATACACTGTGAATTCTTGCACATGCTCAGTTGCAGCTGGTGCCTCAGAAAGTGTTGATATAAAAAACTTTGCACAATATTACAATAGAAGTAAAATGGAATTTTTTTTAAATTGCATGTTCCATCTGAATTATGAAAGTTTACATTTGTCTTTTAAAGGGAAATGAAACCCAAATTTTCTCTTTCTTTATTCAGATAGAGCATGTGTTTTTTGTTGTCTAATTAATTTATTTTGTTCTCTTGGTAGTCTTTGTTGAGAAGGATACCTAGGTAGGCTCAGGAGCTTCTGATTGGTGGTTACACATATATGCCTCATGTTATTGGTTCATCCAATGTATTCATCTAGCTCACAGTAGGGCATTGCTTCTTCTTCAACAAAGGATACTAAGAGAATGAAGCAAATTAGCTAATAGAAGTAAATTGCAAAGTTGTTTAAAATTGTATATTCTATTGGAATCATGAAAGAAACATTTTGAGTTTCATGTCCCTTTAATTTTGCAGATTGTAGGTTTTTGCATTTCTGAGGCCTGAGGTCTAACCCTGTCACATATCTGTCCCTAAGTGGCCTCAGCAGAGGGGATCAGATAAATTGCAATGGAAGGTTTTGCTGACGTAATAAGAGCTTTGTCTACTAACAAGCCTAGAGCTTTGCTCCTGCAAATAAGGCATGTGGTGGGAGGAGTTTGGTTATTTAAAAACAATTGCAGAAAACAAGTAGTTTATTTTGTTGGTTTCTAGCATGAGTATTTAGTGCCCCTTTATAGTATCTCAGATTACACTTACAGGCGGATAATTGAAACTTGCATATGAAACGTTTCTCTTGTGTATAGCAGCTGGAGTCTGTGTATAGAGAGCGTATGTATGTGTAAAGCTCTGTCTGTTGCACAGCTCATTGTTTCTAAATCTTTTTGCTATGAAATACCCATTTAAAGGACCAGTAAACACAGTAGATTTGCATAATCAACAAATGCAAGATAACAAGACAATGCAATATCATGTACTCTGAATTTCAAATAAGTAGTAGATTGTTTTCTAACAACTTATGTATATTTCCACACCCCCTGTACCATGTGACAGCCATCAGCCAATCACAAATGCATATACGTATATGCTGTGAATTCTTGCACATGCTCAGTAGGAGCTGGTGACTAAAAAGTGTAAATATAAAAGAAAGTGCAATTTTTTTTTAATGGAAGTAAATTGTAATGTTGTTTAAAATTACATGCTGTATCTGAATCATTACAATTTAATTTTACCTGAGTGTCCCTTTAACCCCTTCATGCCTGGGGCAAGTGTTTACGTCAGAACTTCGTTGCTATGTTAAACACTTGCTGGAAAAACAAAATGACGCGATTGTCAATGTCATGACGTGATTTCAAGGTTGGGGTCGGACCATGGGGACAGACGCGCAACCAACCCCCCCCCCCCCGTCCGATTTTCCATTCATTCAAAGGAGGAGGGTGCAGGACGCCATACAATGTAGTCCTAACCTATGTTAATGCCCAGCGCCGTTAGGTGGCAATATGTTTCAGAAGTGCCCCTTAATCATAACGTATATCTATTAGTCATTTAAAAACGCCCATGTGATTAGACAAGCGTGAGACACTAGTGCTTCTCGGCTCTTGCCAGTCTTACTTTCAGTTTACGAAAAAGTGAGATGGATATATTTAAATTGAAGTATTTATTATAAAGGTACAGCTCATTTGTAATTTGTTTTTCTTTTTTAGAGTGTATTCAATTGCTTACAAATAGCATCTTTACCTTTATTTTGTTGAATGAAATAGCTGATTTAGCCTGTTGAAGTCAGCACCTACACTGAAAAATCTCTATAATGGAGTATCTTTTTTTTTTAGACAATTTTATGTAAACAAGAAGCAGCTGCAGTCCAGTAGGGGTGAAAGAGAGAGAGGTATTAAAATGTTAATTTTTAAAGTATTGACCTTTATGTATACAGTGAGAACTAAAATAAGAATTCCTTTGTGTATATAGAGTTTTGATTATGAAGCCTGCTCTCCCTGCAAGCTCGGCCCATTTAAGTAGCTTGTGGTTTCCCTGAGCATAAATGGCTATTTCATATACAAAAATAAACATAAGTCTGCTATTTACAGTTTATACTTTTCGGCTGGTATAACAAGTCATTGGAAATGCATTTTTCTTTCATGATTCAGATAGTGTGTGTGATTCTTAACATTCTAATTTACTTCTATTATCAATTTGTCTTTGTTCTTTTGGTATCTTTTGTTGAAAATCAGGGATGTATGCTTCAATGCTGGCCCATTTCTGGAACACTATATGGCAGCAGTTTTTTAAGAATGTTATCCATTTGCAAAAGCCATGTAGTGATCCAGATGCCTACCTAGGTAGCTGTCCTTCAGATACCTGCAGTGTAACCTTGGTTCCAAAATGACAGCTCCCATGATTAGAGGGAGGTGCATGAAATGTGTATATAGTGTTTAGGGTCCCGTTAAACATTAAGGACACAAGTTACACACTTAATTGAAAGAATCTGAACTTAACATTTTAAATACAATTTTCCTAAAAATGCTTCAAATTTAAAAAAAAAAAAAAAAATAGATAGAATCTTAAATTAAATCTTAAAAAAATAATAATTGCCTCTATCAAATCTTCCTTTACAGGATGGGCTGTGCCTATATTTATTAATAGAGTTGTGAGATGGATACAGGCATATGCTCTCCCACCAATCACTGTGCATTAGCTATTTTAAGATCAAAGTAAAGAGCTTTAATTTCTTTTCATGCAAACAAAGATATGTGATCGTGTCTAAATAGTACTGTTTTGTATGCCTGATGGGAATGTTTTAAGTTTACTATCCCCATAAAACAGGATTTTCTTAAGATTTTGTATTGACATAGGTACATCTGTGATTCAAAAACCCTGGCACTGGCAAATGATTCTTTCTGTAATTGCTTGTGGCTATAAGACTATCAAAAAAATATAGACATCTCACGACAATCCGGACGTTTTGTGTGCGTGTTAAAAAAGCTTGGTGCATCTGAGATGGGTTTTCAGAGTACCACGTAGCTAGTGAGAGATTTAGGAGGGGGGAGAGGAGGAGATCTGAACCAGACGTTAGCTTGGGGTTAATGCAGGATGTGAGAGCTGGGCGGAAATGCCAAGGCTTGGCTGGGAGGGGACAGGAGGAACACTTATTGCAGGCAGAGAGAGGGGGGAGGTACTGGGGTTCCAGGGCTATCACCCCAAAACACACTGTCCTTGCTTTTCACAATATAGGATTGCTGTGCCCAAGTCTCTGTTGCACACAGTGTTTATATACTGCTTTTTTTATATGTATGTGTGTGCATGTCAACATTGCGTTAATATATTTAATTTCTGTTTACCTGTGTGTAAACAGACCAGTGTTTGCTTTAATTAATGTGTGTGCAAAAGTGGTTACTTACTTGGCAGGCAGTATGTGTTAATCACCGCTCTGCCGATTAGTGTATGAGGGAATGGGTTCATCGCTGCTTTGCTGGCCTGTTTATCAGGGAAAGGGTTAAAACTGCTCTGTGGGTCTTACTATCAGACAAGGGGTTAAAACGGCTCTGTGGGTCTTTGTCAGACAAGGGGTGAATAACTGCTCTGCAGGCCTTTCTGTCAGACAAGGGGTGAATGACTGCTCTGCAGGCCTTTCTGTCAGACAAGGGGTGAATGACTGCTCTGCAGGCCTTTCTGTCAGACAAGGGGTGAATGACTGCTCTGCAGGCCTTTCTGTCAGACAAGGGGTGAATGACTGCTCTGCAGGCCTTTCTGTCAGACAAGGGGTGAATGACTGCTCTGCAGGCCTTTCTGTCAGACAAGGGGTGAATGACTGCTCTGCAGGCCTTTCTGTCAGACAAGGGGTGAATGACTGCTCTGCAGGCCTTTCTGTCAGACAAGGGGTGAATGACTGCTCTGCACTTCGGTGTATCTGCATAAGTAGTTAAGGTTGCTGGAGATCTGTGTGTCTGGGAAAGGGTTAATTTCTGCTTTTCATTTCTGGGCATCATGTCAGGAGCTATTTGTTTCTCTGGTGATCTGTCTCCGGTTTAATAGCCGATCTGCATGGCAGTAAATGTAACAACTTCCCTGTTACACAGAGCTACAGATGTGTTCTGCGTGTCAGGAAGGGGTTAACTATTGCTATTCTAATCTGTATCAGGGTCGTATTTGGCATTTATAGTAGGAAATGGGTTAATCACATCTCTTCAGATGTGTCTAAGGGTTAAAGGCCACAAATTAAAGAGAGAGCAGCAATTACATTGGTCCATTGTCACAACGTGCACAGTCTTTTTATATACACACTTTCTGATGCTCCAGCTCCTACTGAGCATGTGCATGAAAAGTATATACGCATATGCATTTTGTGATTGGCTGATGGCTCTCACATGATACAAGGGAAGGAAAATTGTTTTAACTTTGAAATTTGGCAGATATTACTCATTTCAAATTCATAGTAAGTGCCATTGTACTGTCTTATTATTGTGTATTTGTCAGTTATTAAATTCTATTGTATGTATGTATAGCATGTATCAATAAATAATCATTGCATCTGTAAAATAAAATGTTCAATTATGCTCAACAAATTTATGTGTGTGTGTGTGTGTCTGTATGTCTGTGTGTGTAAGTCTGTGTGTGTGTGTCTATGTGTGTGTGTGTGTATGTATGTCTGTCTGTGTGTGTGTGTATGTCTGTGTGTGTGTATGTATGTATGTCTGTGTGTGTGTATGTATGTATGTCTGTGTGTATGTGTGTGTGTGTGTGTGTGTGTGTGTATGTCTGTGTGTGTGTGTATGTCTGTGTGTGTGTGTGTGTATGTATGTATGTCTGTGTGTGTGTGTGTGTGTGTATGTGTGTGTGTGTGTATGTATGTATGTCTGTGTGTGTGTGTGTGTGTGTATGTCTGTGTGTGTGTGTGTATGTATGTCTGTGTGTATGTCTGTCTGTGTGTGTGTATGTCTGTGTGTGTGTGTGTGTGTGTATGTATGTATGTCTGTGTGTGTGTGTGTGTATGTCTGTTTTGTGTGTGTGTATGTATGTATGTCTGTTTGTGTGTGTGTGTGTGTATGTCTGTTTGTGTGTGTGTGTGTATGTCTGTCTGTGTGTGTGTGTGTATGTCTGTTTGTGTGTGTGTGTGTATGTCTGTCTGTGTGTTTGTGTGTGTGTGTCTGTCTGTGTGTGTATGTGTGTGTCTGTGTGTATGTATGTCTGTTTGTGTATGTGTGTGTATGTCTATGTCTATGTCTGTGTGTGTATGTCTCTGTGTGTGTGTGTGTATGTCTGTCTGTGTGTATGTCTGTGTGTGTGTCTGTGTGTGTATATATTTGTATTATATTATACACACACTCTCAAATACCACTATCTTGCTTTTTAATATTCTTATTGGCTCCTAAATTTTAAACAGATTTGTTGACCACTGCGGGGTTATTCATTATGTATTTTGCCACCTTTTCATGTAATTTAGCTCTGAAAATTGTGATTTTCCCAAATCTGAGAACTGTAAGTACATGCTGACGACTTCACAATCCTAACCCTGTTGTTACATATATCTCCCTAACTGGATTAAGTAGAGGCAATCAGATAACAAAATATATTTTGCTATCAGAATGAGTCTGTCTACCCTGGGTAACAAGTCTGGACTGGATAAGTGGTGTGTGAAGTGCTTGGACAATTGCAGCAAACAATGCGTGTGTGAGTATGTGTGTATGTATACTCTCCCTCCTGTCCCCTTCGCTCTGCTCATGACCTCCTACTCTCCTCCTCTCTTGTCACCTCATCACACTCCCGTTTACAGGACTTCTCCAGACTGGCTCCCATCTTATGGAACTCTCTGCCTCGCTCCACAAGACTCTCCTCTAGTTTTACAAGCCTCAAGTGCTCCCTAAAGACTCTACTGTTCAGGAATGCATACAACCTACACTAACCTTACTTTTTACCAGTTCCTCTCCTCCATTGCTATCCCCTGAACCCCCTTAGCATGTAAGCCTAAGAGTCCAGCTGTTTGTAGATCACCTTCTTAAGAGCTGACTACAACAGTGCAACTCTTGGCAGGGCCCTCTACCCATATGATCCCTATAAATGCTACCTTGTATACCCTATGTTTATAGCGCTGCGGAATCTGTTGGCGCTCTACAAATAACCGATAATAATAATAAATAAATATATATATATATATATTCAGGGCTCAACATTTTCACTCGCCCACTAGCCATTGGGAGTAGAAAATGAACTGTGGCGAGTAGATATCCTACTCAAGTTACAAAGTAGGTGAGTGTGCTTAAAGGGATTTTAAAGTTGACTGATTTAAAGCCCAGTATTTAAAAATACTCTTAAAAAGATGAGCACTTTAAGTCATTAATCTTTACAATTACGCTTCTTCTTTAAAATACTTAGCTTTTTTTACTGTATATTTACCACCGATCCTCCGCCCGCATCTCCTTCAGTATTTAGCATATTGATGACGATCCGGCTTCCTCTAATCGTTGTATGCCCCCTTTGGAATTCAGCTCGTGAGGCACACAATGATTGAAGGAAGCCGGATCGTCATCGATATGCTAAATACTGAAGGAGATTCGGACGGAGTATCGGCGGTAAATATACAGTAACAAAAAGCTAAGTATTTTAAAGAAGAAGCGTAATTGTAAAGATTAATAACTTAAAGTGCTCATGTTTTTAAGAGTATTTTTAAATACTGGGCTTTAAATCATTCAAGGTTACAATCATTTTAAAACATTCATTTAAATGAATATTGTGGGTAAATAAGAAATTATTTTTAACCAAAGAACGGTTAATTTTTGCAGATAACTCCCTTAAATAGATAGTGTGCTCAGGCAGCTGATAATTTTTTTTGTATTCAAAGTAACTGCAGGGACACATTTTCTTCTCCGCATGCAAAATCTATTAAAATTGATTGTCCCCTTTATCAAGCTAAAGGCCACCAATGGCTACTTGTCCAGGTGACAACCCATGCTAAATGAAACAAAGTAAGCTGGACACCAAACACATTTGTTTCATGTCCTTGTTGTCTTAGATTGGACCTGCCCTGGTTTACACAACTTTGCATCATGTGAGAGGGAGATAAACGCTGTCTATGCTCTGTACCAAATAGCTGTACTTAAAAGACTTATATTGCTATGGTTTAAAAACTTTAAATGCCTGCACAATAAGGTGTTTTACAGGGGCTAAACATATGCAAAGAGGGGGGGGGGTAGTGGGTGTGGTGTGGCAGGTGATGGGATGGGTGGGATCAGTGGTGCGTAACATTTTGGCCTGGCCAGTTGCTTAGGACTTGAGAAAGGGTAATGTATGAAAAGGATACCGGACATGAAACCCAAAATTATTCTTTCATGATTTGGATAGAACATACAATTTTAAACGACTTTCAGTTTACTTCTATTATCAAATCTGCTTAAAGGGACATAATACTCATATGCTAAATCACTTGAAACTGATGCAGTATAACTGTAAAAAGCTGACAGGAAAATATCACCTGAGCTTCTCTATGTAAAAAAGGAAGATATTTTACCTCACAGCTTCCTCAGCTCAGCAGAGTAAGTGCTGTGTAAAAAGTTATACATAGCTGTTGCTCAGCTGCAGGTAAAAAAATGAAGAAATGAACAGCAGCCAATCAGCATCAACAGTGCTGAGGTCATGAACTCTTTTACTGTGATCTCATGAGATTTGACTTAACTCTCATGAGATTTCATTGTAAACTTCCTTAAGCTGAATAGGGACGTAAGATGAGAATGCACGAATGCTCACTCCCTTAGCTGTCCCGGGACAGACATACTGATTTGCTGCTTAGAAATCCTTTACAATGGGAGGTGGCTACTGAGGAACTTTTGAGGTAAAATATCTTTCTTTTTTACATAGAGATGTTCAGGAGATATTTTCTAGTCAGCTTTTTACAGCTATGCTGCTTCACTTTCAAGTTTTTAAACATTTGGGTATCATGGCCCTTTCATTTTCTTGGTATCATTTGTTGAAGGAGCAGCAATGCACTACTGGTTTCTAACTGAACACATGGGTGAGCCAATGACAATCAGTATATATATATATATATATATATATATGCAGCCACCAATCAGCAGCTAGATACTTTGTTGCTTCTGACCTTACCTAGATAAACATTTAAGCAAAGGATAACAAGAGAATGAAAGCAAATTAAATAATAGAAGTATGATGGAGCATTGAACTTCCTCATACGGTCTAATTTAGGAAGTTCGGTATTGCTGTTTAGCAATGAAACAATATGTCTCTGGAAATCCCATAGCGCTTTAAGTATCAGTAAGGTGTTTGATGCGGCTTCTCTCCCGAAAATCTGTTGTGTAATCTTCAAACACTACCGAAATGCATTTATCAATGCAAGACACAAGCGCAACCACGATACAAAGTAGCAAACATTTGTTACAATAGAAGAAGCAAGCGCAACCACGATACAAGGCAGCAAACATTTGTTACAATAGAAGAAGCAAGCGCAACCACGATACAAAGTAGCAAACATTTGTTACAATAGAAGACGCAAGCGCAACCACGATACAAGGTAGCAAACATTTGTTACAATAGAAGAAGCAAGCGCAACCACGATACAAGGCAGCAAACATTTGTTACAATAGAAGACGCAAGCGCAACCACGATACAAGGTAGCAAACATTTGTTACAATAGAAGAAGCAAGCGCAACCACGATACAAGGCAGCAAACATTTGTTACAATAGAAGAAGCAAGCGCAACCACGATACAAGGCAGCAAACATTTGTTACAATAGAAGAAGCAAGCGCAACCACGATACAAGGCAGCACTCATTTGTTACAATAGAAGAAGCAAGCGCAACCACGATACAAGGCAGCAAACATTTGTTACAATAGAAGAAGCAAGCGCAACCACGATACAAGGCAGCAAACATTTGTTACAATAGAAGAAGCAAGCGCAACCACGATACAAGGCAGCAAACATTTGTTACAATAGAAGAAGCAAGCGCAACCACGATACAAGGCAGCAAACATTTGTTACAATAGAAGAAGCAAGCGCAACCACGATACAAGGCAGCAAACATTTGTTACAATAGAAGAAGCAAGCGCAACCACGATACAAGGCAGCAAACATTTGTTACAATAGAAGAAGAAAGCGCAACCACGATACAAGGTAGCAAACATTTGTTACAATAGAAGAAGCAAGCGCAACCACGATACAAGGCAGCAAACATTTGTTACAATAGAAGAAGCAAGCGCAACCACGATACAAGGCAGCAAACATTTGTTACAATAGAAGAAGCAAGCGCAACCACGATACAAGGCAGCAAACATTTGTTACAATAGAAGAAGCAAGCGCAACCACGATACAAGGCAGCAAACATTTGTTACAATAGAAGAAGCAAGCGCAACCACGATACAAGGTAGCAAACATTTGTTACAATAGAAGAAGCAAGCGCAAGCGCAACCACGATACAAGGCAGCAAACATTTGTTACAATAGAAGAAGCAAGCGCAACCACGATACAAGGCAGCAAACATTTGTTACAATAGAAGAAGCAAGCGCAACCACGATACAAGGTAGCAAACATTTGTTACAATAGAAGAAGCAAGCGCAAGCGCAACCACGATACAAGGCAGCAAACATTTGTTACAATAGAAGAAGCAAGCGCAACCACGATACAAGGCAGCAAACATTTGTTACAATAGAAGAAGCAAGCGCAACCACGATACAAGGCAGCAAACATTTGTTACAATAGAAGAAGCAAGCGCAACCACGATACAAGACAGCAAACATTTGTTACAATAGAAGAAGCAAGCGCAACCACGATACAAGGTAGCAAACATTTGTTACAATAGAAGAAGAAAGCGCAACCACGATACAAGGCAGCAAACATTTGTTACAATAGAAGAAGCAAGCGCAACCACGATACAAGGTAGCAAACATTTGTTACAATAGAAGAAGCAAGCGCAACCACGATACAAGGTAGCAAACATTTGTTACAATAGAAGAAGCAAGCGCAACCACGATACAAGGTAGCAAATATTTGTTACAATAGAAGAAGCAAGCGCAACCACGATACAAGGTAGCAAACATTTGTTACAATAGAAGACGCAAGCGCAACCACGATACAAGGCAGCAAACATTTGTTACAATAGAAGAAGCAAGCGCAACCACGATACAAGGCAGCAAACATTTGTTACAATAGAAGACACAAGCGCAACCACGATACAAGGCAGCAAACATTTGTTACAATAGAAGAAGCAAGCGCAACCACGATACAAGGTAGCAAACATTTGTTACAATAGAAGACGCAAGCGCAACCACGATACAAGGCAGCAAACATTTGTTACAATAGAAGAAGCAAGCGCAACCACGATACAAGGTAGCAAACATTTGTTACAATAGAAGAAGCAAGCGCAACCACGATACAAGGCAGCAAACATTTGTTACAATAGAAGAAGCAAGCGCAACCACGATACAAGGCAGCAAACATTTGTTACAATAGAAGAAGCAAGCGCAACCACGATACAAGGCAGCAAACATTTGTTACAATAGAAGAAGCAAGCGCAACCACGATACAAGGCAGCAAACATTTGTTACAATAGAAGAAGAAAGCGCAACCACGATACAAGGCAGCAAACATTTGTTACAATAGAAGAAGGTAAAATGCACTTGCTAGATAGAGGCAATAAAACTCTTATCCCTCCTTCATATGTCCTGTCTGGTTATGTTGTTTTGAACCAAATCCTGAGCCTGTCATCCTAAGTTTTCACAAGCTTGTAAACTGCTACGATTATGGTAACAGTGTCCACTCCCTGTAAAATTCAGCTACACTTCTGCACATTTTGTCTGTTACCTGCACAAACTTTAAGTGTCAGAGGCAGCAGCAGAAATCAACTTTCCAATTGGGTGGAAGAGAGTAAGCACGGCTGATTTAACCCTTTGGCTGCTAAGCCATTTCCCACCTGGGTGCTAATATTTTTTTAGTATTTTTGAAATTTCTGAAAACATTTTTTTTTTAAACTTTATTTTATTTTTTTTATTTTACAGGCCCCCAAGACTTACACTGTTGGAAAGGTTAGGCGATTACCTTTCCAACAATGGGTCTTGGGGGTCTGTAGCTGCTTAGATGCCTGAGATACAGGCTTCTAAGCAGCATGCCCCCTCCTCCTATACTTAACATTGTTAAGTATAAATAAAGTTGCGCGGTGACGTCATCACGTAATTGCGCGTGATGTCACCGCGCATCACGTGAAGCCCCGGCGATGCCTGTCACTCTACAGGCAACGATCACCAGGGTAGGAGCCCCCAGATCTCCCTCAAGGTGGGAGAGTGCTCATGACGGCTCATTAGCACCAGAGTGAGAAACTCTGTGAGCCGTCATTAGCACTCAAGGGGTTAAAAAGGTGTTCTCGCAGCTGCTTTGAATATAACAAATTCTTAGCTACTTGACTAACTACCTTGTCTCTTTAACTAGTCCTCATTTAGCAGCAATAGGCTAAAAGCCGTGGTTCAGAGGGGGGTTTAGTTCGTTTGGAATCTCTGTTCAGAGAGAACATTTCCTGTCTTTTGTGTGCTTGACTGAGAACATAAACATATCCTTTAAAAGGACATTTAAGTCATTGTTTAATATATGCACCGTAGACATCGGCAACTAAGTGCTGTCTTGCAAAATATCTGCATTCAAAATAAATGGTTTAAACACATTTCAAATTGCCATTTTGTTTTGCAGTCCCAGGGCACACCCAATGAAACACCTCTAAAGTATATAAATATTCTTTGCTAAAGATATAAATGATCTCCTACACTAATCAGGCAATCACTCTATAGCATGTTGCAGGGACCAGGCTCCAAATCCTGCACTGAATCCTCTCTAGGGGCAGTGAAAACCTCCAACAAGGAAAATAAGCAAGATAAATACTAAAACTGGGTTACAAACTTTTTTTTATTGCTTTACATAGGTAAACCTTTCATTGGGAATTACATTTTGAGTTTGGCTTTTTACTTTGAATTATACCTTTATGTGGGCTCATGTGCTCACAGGTTATTGTCCATATGAAACCTGTCTGTGGATAGAACTTGGTACCCATATATGCCAGTCTCTGGATAGCATTAGATGATACAAATCTATGCCAGTGTCACAGAGGCATGCTAGATATAGTGACATATCACATAATATACCGTAGTGATATGTGCTAGGTAAAGTGTATAGCGCTGTGAGAAAGTGTCACAGAGACGTGTGCCAGATATAGTGCCACAGTGACATAGCACAAGGATATTATACCATAGTGATATGTGCTAGGTAAAGTGTATAGCGCTGTGAGAAAGTGTCACAGAGACGTGTGCCAGATATAGTGCCACAGTGACATATCACAAGGATATTATACCATAGTGATATGTGCTAGGTAAAGTGTATAGCGCTGTGAGAAAGTGTCACAGAGACGTGTGCCAGATATAGTGCCACAGTGACATATCACAAGGATATTATACCATAGTGATATGTGCCAGGTAAAGTGTATAGAGCTGTGAGAAAGTGTCACAGAGACGTGTGCCAGATATAGTGCCACAGTAACATAGCACAAGGACATTATACCATAGTGATATGTGCCAGGTAAAGTGTATAGCGCTGTGAGAAAGTGTCACCGAGACGTGTGCCAGATATAGTGCCACAGTGACATAGCACAAGGACATTATACCATAGTGATATGTGCCAGCTAACGTGTATAGCGCTGTGAGAAAGTGTCACAGAGACGTGTGTCAGATATAGTGCCACAGTGACATAGCACAAGGACATTATACCATAGTGATATGTGCCAGGTAAAGTGTATAGCGCTGTGAGAAAGTGTCACAGAGACGTGTGCCAGATATAGTGCCACAGTGACATAGCACAAGGACATTATACCATAGTGATATGTGCCAGGTAACGTGTATAGCGCTGTGAGAAAGTGTCACAGAGACGTGTGCCAGATATAGTGCCACAGTGACATATCACAAGGATATTATACCATAGTGATATGTGCCAGGTAAAGTGTATAACGCTGTGAGAAAGTGTCACAAAGATGTGTGTCAGATATAGTGCCACAGTGACATATCACAAGGATATTATACCATAGTGATATGTGCCAGGTAAAGTGTATAACGCTGTGAGAAAGTGTCACAGAGACGTGTGCCAGATATAGTGCCACAGTGACATAGCACAAGGACATTATACCATAGTGATATGTGCTAGGTAAAGTGTATAGCACTGTGAGAAAGTGTCACAGAGACGTGTGCCAGGTATAGTGCCACAGTGACATAGCACAAGGATATTATACCATAGTGATATGTGCTAGGTAAAGTGTTTATTACTGTGAGAAAGTGTCACAGAGACGTGTGCCAGATATAGTGCCACAGTGACATAGCACAAGGACATTATACCATAGTGATATGTGCCAGGTAACGTGTTTATTACTGTGAGAAAGTGTCACAGAGACGTGTGCCAGATATAGTGCCACAGTGACATAGCACAAGGATATTATACCATAGTGATATGTGCCAGCTAACGTGTATAGCGCTGTGAGAAAGTGTCACAGAGACGTGTGCCAGATATAGTGCCACAGTGACATAGCACAAGGACATTATACCATAGTGATATGTGCCAGGTAATGTGTATAGCACTGTGAGAAAGTGTCACAGAGACGTGTGCCAGATATAGTGCCACAGTGACATAGCACAAGGACATTATACCATAGTGATATGTGCCAGGTAAAGTGTATAACGCTGTGAGAAAGTGTCACAGAGACGTGTGCCAGATATAGTGCCACAGTGACATAGCACAAGGACATTATACCATAGTGATATGTGCCAGCTAACGTGTATAGCGCTGTGAGAAAGTGTCACAGAGACGTGTGCCAGATATAGTGCCACAGTGACATAGCACAAGGACATTATACCATAGTGATATGTGCCAGGTAATGTGTATAGCACTGTGAGAAAGTGTCACAGAGACGTGTGCCAGATATAGTGCCACAGTGACATAGCACAAGGACATTATACCATAGTGATATGTGCCAGGTAAAGTGTATAGCACTGTGAGAAAGTGTCACAGAGACGTGTGCCAGGTATAGTGCCACAGTGACATATCACAAGGATATTATACCATAGTGATATGTGCCAGGTAAAGTATTCTATACTTAAAGGGACACTAAAGCCAAATTAAACTTTAATGATTCATATAGAGCAGCAATTATAAGCAAGTTTCTAATTTACTCCTATTATCAAATTTTCTTCCTTCTCTAGATATCTTTATTTGAAAAAGTAGGCATTTATGTTTAAGAGCTGACCCATTTTTTGTTCTGAACCTGGGTTGCACTTGCTTAATGGTGGCTAAATGTAGCCACCAATCAGCAAAAGCTAGCCAGGGCTCTGAACCAAAAATGGGCCTGCTCCTTAGTTTACATTCCTACTTTTTTGAATAAAGATACCAAGAGAATGAAGAAAAATTGATAATAGGAGTAAATTAGAAGTTGCTTAAAATTGATGCTGTATCTGAACTATGAAAGTAAAAAATGGGTTTACTATCCCTTTAAGTCCGTCACAAACAATAAAATGAGCCTGAGAAGCTGTGTATGTGATGAAGTTAGATGCATGAATATTACCTCGTATGGTTTCTAATGTAAATGGTACAATAAGTTTATTACTTTATTGTTAATATGCTGCTGTGCTTGCGGTCAGTGAAACTGAACCCCCGTATGGTATAACTGGTTGATCACATTGTGGTTATACTATTTATGTGTTGCAGTTGCCGGTACGTAGCACAGACGTATATGCCTTTAGGGGTACTTGCTACATAAAGGTTGGAAACACTACCCTAGGTAAAGCAAACCCTGTAACCAAATGCTGCAGATTAATAGCTGGTTTAAGTCCGGGCAACGCAAGCAGTTGGAGCCTTATAATTATGCCCTGACGACCTGGATTAGAGTTCCCAAGACACCAGTAGGTACCCCCACCAGTCACAACTTAAAGGGACACTGTACCCAAAATATTTCTTCAGATAGAGCATGAAATTTTAAGCAACTTTCTAATTTACTCCTATTATCAATTTTTCTTCGTTCTCTTGCTATCATTATTTGAAAAAGAAGGCATCTAAGCTTTTTTTTTGTTTCAGTACTCTGGACAGCAGTTTTTTATTGGTGGATGAATTTATCCACCAATCAGCAAGAACAACCTAGGTTGTTCACCAAAAATGGGCCGGCATTTAAACTTACATTCTTCCATTTCAAATAAAGATACCAAGAGAATGAAGACAATTTGATAATAGTTGTACATTAGAAAGTTGCTTAAAATTTCATGCTCAATCTGAATCACGAAAGAATTTTTTTGGGTACAGTGTCCCTTTAAAGGGACACTAAACCCAATTTTTTTCTTTCGTGATTCAGATAGAGCAGCTAATTTTAAGAAACTTTCTAATTTACTCCTATTATCAATATTTCTTCGTTCTCTTGCTATCTTTATTTGAAAAAGAAGGCATCTAAGCTAAGGAGGCAGACAATGTTTGGTTCATAACTCTGGACAGCCCTTGTTTATTGGTGGGTGCATTTAGCCTCCAATCAGCAAGCACAACCCAGGTTGTGAACCAAAAATGGGCTGGCTTATAAACTTACATTCTTGCTTTTCAAATAAAGATAGCAAGAGAATAAAGAAACTGATAATAAGAGTAAATTAGAAAGTTTCTTACAATTGCATGCTCTATCTGTATCATGAAAGAAAAATTTTGGGTTCAGTGTCCCTTTAAATTTAGTTTGGCTGCTAAAATTGACCTAGAATTTGAACAAATTTGAGCCCATTTATTTATTTTAAGGTAATTTGCAACATTGTGAAAGAAACCTAAGTTATAGAGTTTGCTTTCTGCCTCCTCTAGGGAGCGTAAGATCGTGTCTTACAAAAAAAGTCTTTAATTTCACTTTAATATAGTGCGCAGCTATTTGTTTTGTGTAAACTGGTCGTGTTTGTTTTGTAAATGTTGTGATATTCTGTGTAAAGGATTCTACACAATGGGTTGTTGTAATACAGAGTGTGACGCAGTTTCAGAGCAGAGTTTTGAAGCAAGAGGGGGTTATGGAGACAAGCTATATCAGAACTGTCCAAACTATGGCCCTGGGGCCATAAAGCCACTCTCCGGTGCAACTTATCTGGTTTCTACTTAAAAGGAAAGTAGTCAAAATTAAAACGTTCATGATTCAGGTAGGACATGCAATTTTAAACAGCTTTGCAATTTACTTTTATCATCATATTTGCTTTGTACTCTTGATATTCTTTGTTGAAAGCCAATCCTAGGTTGGCCCATATACTAATTTCTAATCCCTTGAAGGCTGCCTCATACCTCAGTGCATTTTGACAGTTTTTTGCAGCTAGACAGCGCTAGTTCATGTGTGCCATATAGATAGCATTGTGCTCACTCCCGTCAAGTTATTTTTGAGTCAGCTCTAATTAGCTAAAATGCAAATCTGTCAAAAGCTCTGAGATAAGGGGCAGTCTGCAGAGGGTTAGGTACAAGGTAATCACAGAGGTAAAAAGTGTATTAATATAACTGAGATAAGGAGCAGTCTGCAGAGGCTTAGATACAAGGTAATCACAGAGGTAAAAAGTATATTAATATAACTGAGATAAGGGGCAGTCTGCAGAGGCTTAGATACAAGGTAATCACAGAGGTAAAAAGTATATTAATGTAACTGAGATAAGGAGCAGTCTGCAGAGGCTTAGATACAAGGTAATCACAGAGGTAAAAAGTATATTAATATAACTGAGATAAGGAGCAGTCTGCAGAGGCTTAGATACAAGGTAATCACAGAGGTAAAAAGTATATTAATATAACTGAGATAAGAGAGCAGTCTGCAGAGGGTTAGATACAGGGTAATCACAGAGGTAAAAAGTGTATTAATATAACTGAGATAAGGGGCAGTCTGCAGAAGCTTAGATACAGGGTAATCACAGAGGTAAAAAGTATATTAATATAACTGAGATAAGGGAGCAGTGTGCAGAGGGTTAGATACAAGGTAATCACAGAGGTAAAAAGTATATTAATATAACTGAGATAAGGGGCAGTCTGACAAGGCTTAGATACAGGATAATCACAGATGTAAAACGTATATTAATATAACTAAGATAAGGGGCAGTCTGCAGAGGTTTAGATACAAGGTAATTACAGAGGTAAAAAGTATATTAATATAACTGAGATAAGGGGGCAGTCTGCAGAGGCTTAGATACAGGGTAATCACAGAGGTAAAAAGTATATTAATATAACTGAGATAAGGTGCAGTCTGAAGAGGCTTAGATACAGGGTAATCGCAGAGGTAAAAAGTATATTAATATAACTGAGATAAGGGGGCAGTCTGCAGAGGCTTAGATACAGGGTAATCACAGAGGTAAAAGTATATTAATATAACTGAGATAAGGGGGCAGTCTGCAGAGGCTTATATACAGGGTTATCACAGAGGTAAAAAGTATATTAATATAACTGAGATAAGGGGGCAGTCTGCAGAGGCATAGATACAGGGTAATAACAGAGGTAAAAAGTATATTAATATAACTGAGCTAAGGAGCAGTCTGCAGAGGGTTAGATACAAGGTAATCACGGAGGTAAAAAGTGTAATAATATAACTGAGATAAGGGGCAGTCTGCAGAGGCTTAGATACAGGGTGATCACAGAGGTAAAAAGTATATTAATATAACTGAGATAAGGAGCAGTCTGCAGAGACTTAGATACAGGGTAATTACAGAGGTAAAAAGTATATTAATATAACTGAGATAAGGAGCAGTCTGCAGAGGCTTAGATACACGGTAATCACATAGGTAAAAAAGTATATTAATATAACTGAGATAAGGAGTAGTCTGCAGAGGTTCCAAATTTGAGGATGTCTGCTTTAAAGGGAAGGTCTACTCCAAAATTGTTATTGTTTAGAACAGTGTTTTTCAACCAGTGTGCCGTGAGAGATCCTCAGATAGATGATCCCTTTATTACCCATTCCCCAGTTTAGCATAACCAACAGTTATTTTAATATACTTTTTACCTCTGTGATTACCTTGTATCTAAGCATCTGCAGACTGCTCCTTATCTCAGTTATATTAATATACTTTTTACCTCTGTGATTACCTTGTATCTAAGCATCTGCAGACTGCTCCTTATCTCAGTTATATTAATATACTTTTTACCTCTGTGATTACCTTGTATCTAAGCCTCTGCAGACTGCTCCTTATTTCAGTTATATTAATATACTTTTTACCTCTGTGATTACCCTGTATCTAAGCCTCTGCAGACTGCTCCTTATCTCAGTTATATTAATATACTTTTTACCTCTGTGATTACCTTGTATCTAATCCTCTGCAGACTGCTCATTATCTCAGTTATATTAATATACTTTTTACCTCTGTGATTACCTTGTATCTAAGCCTCTGCAGACTGCTCCTTATTTCAGTTATATTAATATACTTTTTACCTCTGTGATTACCCTGTATCTAAGCCTCTGCAGACTGCTCCTTATCTCAGTTATATTAATATACTTTTTACCTCTGTGATTACCCTGTATCTAAGCCTCTGCAGACTGCTGCTCATCTCAGTTATATTAATACACTTTTTACCTCTGTGATTACCTTGTATCTAAGCCTCTGCAGACTGCTCCTTATCTCAGTTATATTAATATACTTTTTACCTCTGTGATTACCTTGTATCTAAGTAGAGAACAAAAAGGGGAAAAAAGTTGACAGTACCTCAGCACTCAAAGAAAGTTCAAATCTAGCAGGGTATAGAAGCCCACAAGTTAATTAGAGAGATGCCATCTCTCTAATTAGCTTGTGGGTTTCTATACCCTGCTAGATTTGAACTTTCTTTGAGTGCTGAGGTACTGTCAACTTTTTTTCCCTTTTTGTTCTCTACGCATTTACTCTGACAGTCAGCACCCCCCCCCCCTCCTACTGAACCTGCTTAGTAATAATTAACTGTGCATATGCACTTTTTTGATATATATGAATAGATTATATGTAAGGGGGTATATTAGACAATTGTATTCCACACCCAACTAATATTTACCTTGTATCTAAGCCTCTGCAGACTGCCCCTTATCTCAGTTATATTAATATACTTTTTACCTCTGTGATTACCTTGTATGTAAGCCTCTGCATACAGCTCCTTATCTCAGTTATATTAATATACTTTTTACCTCTGTAATTATCCTGTATCTAAGCCTCTGCAGACTGCTCCTTATCTCAGTTATATTAATATACTTTCTTCTGTTAAGTGTGATCAGTCCACGGGTCATCATTACTTCTGGGATATTACTCCTCCCCAACAGGAAGTGCAAGAGGATTCACCCAGCAGAGCTGCATATAGCTCCTCCCCTCTACGTCACTCCCAGTCATTCTCTTGCACCCAACGACTAGATAGGATGTGTGAGAGGACTATGGTGATTATACTTAGTTTTATATCTTCAATCAAAAGTTTGTTATTTTAAAATAGCACCGGAGTGTGTTATTATCTCTCTGGCAGAGTTTGAAGAAGAATCTACCAGAGTTTTTGTTATGATTTTAGCCGGAGTAGTTAAGATCATATTGCTGTTTCTCGGCCATCTGAGGAGAGGTAAACTTCAGATCAGGGGACAGCGGGCAGATGAATCTGCATAGAGGTATGTAGCAGTTTTTATTTTCTGACAATGGAATTGATGAGAAAATCCTGCCATACCGATATAATGTCATGTATGTATACTTTACACTTCAGTATTCTGGGGAATGGTACTTCACTAGAATTACACTGTAAGAAATACATAAAGCTGTTTAATAACTAGAGATTATGTTTAACGTTTTTGCTGGAATGTAAAATCGTTTTCATTTGCTGAGGTACTGAGTGAATAAATGTTTGGGCACTATTTTTCCACTTGGCAGTTGCTTAATCTGTTTTCTGACAGTTTCTGTTCTCCCTCACTGCTGTGTGTGAGGGGGAGGGGCCGTTTTTTGGCGCTTTTACTACGCATCAAATATTTC
This sequence comes from Bombina bombina, assembly GCF_027579735.1. Lineage (NCBI taxonomy): Eukaryota > Metazoa > Chordata > Amphibia > Anura > Bombinatoridae > Bombina > Bombina bombina. The sequence continues at coordinate 145,558,006 of NC_069510.1, forward strand.
AGTCAGCAACTCATTGTATTCCCTGCATGATCCGGTTCATCTCTACAGAGCTCAGGGGTCTTCAAAACTTATTTTGAGGGAGGTAATTTCTCTCAGCAGAGCTGTGAGAATTATAGTTTGACTGAGATAAAAAACGTTTATTCTGTAATTTGTTTCCTGCTTTCAGAATTTGTTATCTTTGCTAATGGGATTAAACCTTTGCTAAAGTTGTGTTGTTTACAAGGATTGAGGCTATAACTGTTTCAATTTATTGATTTTCAACTGTCATAGATCTTCTGTGCTTCTTAAAGGCACAGTACGTTTTAATATTATTCTAATTGAATTGTTTTTCCAAGTTGCAAGTTTATTTGCTAGTGTGTTAAACATGTCTGATTCAGAGGATGATACCTGTGTCATTTGTTGCAATGCCAAAGTGGAGCCCAATAGAAATTTATGTACTAACTGTATTGATGCTACTTTAAATAAAAGTCAATCTGTACAAATTGAACAAATTTCACCAAACAACGAGGGGAGAGTTATGCCGACTAACTCGCCTCACGTGTCAGTACCTACATCTCCCGCTCAGAGGGAGGTGCGTGATATTGTAGCGCCGAGTACATCTGGGCGGCCATTACAAATCACATTACAGGATATGGCTACTGTTATGACTGAGGTTTTGGCTAAATTTCCAGAACTAAGAGGTAAGCGTGATCACTCTGGGGTGAGAACAGAGTGCTCTGATAATATTAGGGCCATGTCAGACACTGCGTCACAGGTGGCAGAACATGAGGACGGAGAACTTCATTCTGTGGGTGACGGTTCTGATCCAAACAGACTGGATTCAGATATTTCAAATTTTAAATTTAAACTGGAAAACCTCCGTGTATTACTAGGGGAGGTGTTAGCGGCTCTGAATGATTGTAACACAGTTGCAATACCAGAGAAAATGTGTAGGTTGGATAAATATTTTGCGGTACCGACGAGTACTGAGGTTTTTCCTATACCTAAGAGACTTACTGAAATTGTTACTAAGGAGTGGGATAGACCCGGTGTGCTGTTCTCACCCCCTCCGATATTTAGAAAAATGTTTCCAATAGACGCCACCACAAGGGACTTATGGCAAACGGTCCCTAAGGTGGAGGGAGCAGTTTCTACCTTAGCTAAGCGTACCACTATCCCGGTGGAGGATAGCTGTGCTTTTTCAGATCCAATGGATAAAAAGTTAGAGGGTTACCTTAAGAAAATGTTTGTTCAACAAGGTTTTATATTGCAACCCCTTGCATGCATTGCGCCGATCACGGCTGCAGCGGCATTCTGGATTGAGTCTCTGGAAGAGAACATTGGTTCAGCTACTCTGGACGACATTACGGATAGGCTTAGAGTCCTTAAACTAGCTAATTCATTCATTTCGGAGGCCGTAGTACATCTTACTAAACTTACGGCGAAGAATTCAGGATTCGCCATTCAGGCACGCAGGGCGCTGTGGCTAAAATCCTGGTCAGCTGATGTTACTTCTAAGTCTAAATTGCTTAATATACCTTTCAAAGGGCAGACCTTATTCGGGCCCGGGTTGAAAGAGATTATCGCTGACATTACAGGAGGTAAAGGCCATGCCCTGCCTCAGGACAAAGCCAAAGCCAAGACTAGACAGTCTAATTTTCGTTCCTTTCGTAATTTCAAAGCAGGAGCAGCATCAACTTCCTCTGCACCAAAACAGGAAGGAGCTGTTGCTCGCTACAGACAAGGCTGGAAACCTAACCAGTCCTGGAACAAGGGCAAGCAGACTAGGAAACCTGCTGCTGCCCCTAAAACAGCATGAATTGAGGGCCCCCGATCCGGGATCGGATCTATTGGGGGGCAGACTTTCTCTCTTCGCCCAGGCTTGGGCAAGAGATGTTCAGGATCCCTGGGCGCTAGAGATAATATCTCAGGGATACCTTTTGGACTTCAAATACTCTCCTCCAAGAGAGAGATTTCATCAGTCAAGATTGTCAACAATCCAGACAAAGAAAGAGGCGTTTCTACGCTGCGTACAAGAGCTCTTGTTAATGGGAGTAATCCATCCAGTTCCACGATCGGAACAGGGACAGGGGTTTTACTCAAATCTGTTTGTGGTTCCCAAAAAAGAGGGAACTTTCAGACCAATCCTGGACTTAAAGATCCTAAACAAATTCCTAAGAGTTCCATCGTTCAAGATGGAGACTATTTGGACAATTTTACCTATGATCCAAGAGGGTCAGTACATGACCACTGTAGATTTAAAGGATGCTTACCTTCACATACCGATTCACAAAGATCATTATCGGTACCTAAGGTTTGCCTTCCTAGACAGGCATTACCAGTTTGTGGCTCTTCCATTCGGATTGGCTACAGCTCCAAGAATCTTCACAAAGGTTCTGGGTGCTCTTCTAGCGGTACTAAGACCGCGGGGAATCTCGGTAGCTCCATACCTAGACGACATTCTGATACAAGCTTCAAGCTTTCAAACTGCCAAGTCTCATACAGAGTTAGTGCTGGCATTTCTAAGGTCACATGGATGGAAGGTGAACGAAAAGAAAAGTTCACTCATTCCACTCACAAGAGTTCCCTTCCTGGGGACTCTTACAGATTCTGTAGAAATGAAGATTTACCTGACAGAGGACAGGCTAACAAGACTTCAAAGTGCTTGCCGCACCCTTCATTCCATTCAACACCCGTCAGTGGCTCAATGCATGGAGGTAATCGGCTTAATGGTAGCGGCAATGGACATAGTACCCTTTGCACGCTTACACCTCAGACCACTGCAACTGTGCATGCTAAGTCAGTGGAATGGGGATTACTCAGACTTATCCCCTTCTCTGAATCTGGATCAAGAGACCAGAAATTCTCTTCTATGGTGGCTTTCTCGGCCACATCTGTCCAGGGGGATGCCATTCAGCAGACCAGACTGGACAATTGTAACAACAGACGCCAGCCTTCTAGGTTGGGGTGCCGTCTGGAATTCTCTGAAGGCTCAGGGACAATGGAGTCAGGAGGAGAGTCTCCTGCCAATAAACATTCTGGAATTGAGAGCAGTTCTCAATGCCCTCCTGGCTTGGCCCCAGTTGACAACTCGGGGGTTCATCAGGTTTCAGTCGGACAACATCACGACTGTAGCTTACATCAACCATCAGGGAGGGACAAGAAGCTCCCTAGCTATGATGGAAGTATCAAAGATAATTCGCTGGGCAGAGTCTCACTCTTGCCACCTGTCAGCAATCCACATCCCGGGAGTGGAGAACTGGGAGGCGGATTTCTTAAGTCGTCAGACTTTTCATCCGGGGGAGTGGGAACTTCATCCGGAGGTCTTTGCCCAAATACTTCGACGTTGGGGCAAACCAGAGATAGATCTCATGGCGTCTCGACAGAACGCCAAGCTTCCTCGTTACGGGTCCAGATCCAGGGATCCAGGAGCAGTCCTGATAGATGCTCTGACAGCACCTTGGGACTTCAGGATGGCTTACGTGTTTCCACCCTTCCCGTTGCTTCCTCGATTGATTGCCAGAATCAAACAAGAGAGAGCATCAGTGATTCTAATAGCACCTGCGTGGCCACGCAGGACTTGGTATGCAGACCTGGTGGACATGTCATCCTGTCCACCTTGGTCTCTACCTCTGAAACAGGACCTTCTGATACAGGGTCCCTTCAAACATCAAAATCTGAAGCTGACTGCTTGGAAATTGAATGCTTGATTTTATCAAGACGTGGGTTTTCTGAGTCAGTTATTGATACCTTAATACAGGCTAGGAAACCTGTTACCAGAAAGATTTACCATAAGATATGGCGTAAATACCTATATTGGTGTGAATCCAAAGGTTACTCTTGGAGTAAGGTTAGGATTCCTAGGATATTGTCTTTTCTACAAGAAGGTTTAGAAAAGGGTTTATCTGCTAGTTCATTAAAGGGACAGATCTCAGCTCTGTCCATTCTGTTACACAAACGTCTGTCAGAAGTTCCTGACGTCCAGGCTTTTTGTCAGGCTTTAGCCAGGATTAAGCCTGTGTTTAAAACTGTTGCTCCACCATGGAGTTTAAACCTTGTTCTTAATGTTTTACAGGGCGTTCCGTTTGAACCCCTTCATTCCATTGATATAAAGTTGTTATCTTGGAAAGTTCTATTTTTAATGGCTATTTCCTCGGCTCGAAGAGTCTCTGAATTATCAGCCTTACATTGTGATTCTCCTTATTTGATTTTTCATTCGGATAAGGTAGTCCTGCGTACTAAACCTGGGTTCTTACCTAAGGTAGTTTCTAACAGGAATATCAATCAAGAGATTGTTGTTCCTTCTTTATGCCCAAATCCTTCTTCAAAGAAGGAATGTCTACTGCACAACCTGGATGTAGTCCGTGCTCTAAAATTTTACTTACAGGCAACTAAGGAATTTCGACAAACGTCTTCTCTGTTTGTCATTTACTCTGGGCAGAGGAGAGGTCAAAAAGCTTCCGCTACCTCTCTTTCTTTTTGGCTTCGTAGCATAATTCGTTTAGCTTATGAGACTGCTGGACAGCAGCCTCCTGAAAGAATTACAGCTCATTCTACTAGAGCTGTGGCTTCCACTTGGGCCTTCAAGAATGAGGCCTCTGTTGAACAGATTTGCAAGGCTGCAACTTGGTCTTCGCTTCATACTTTTTCCAAATTTTACAAATTTGACACATTTGCTTCATCGGAGGCTATTTTTGGGAGAAAGGTTCTTCAGGCAGTGGTTCCTTCTGTATAAAGAGCCTGCCTATCCCTCCCGTCATCCGTGTACTTTTGCTTTGGTATTGGTATCCCAGAAGTAATGATGACCCGTGGACTGATCACACTTAACAGAAGAAAACATAATTTATGCTTACCTGATAAATTCCTTTCTTCTGTAGTGTGATCAGTCCACGGCCCGCCCTGTTTTTAAGGCAGGTAAATATTTTTTAATTTATACTCCAGTCACCACTTCACCCTTGGCTTTTCCTTTCTCGTTGGTCCTTGGTCGAATGACTGGGAGTGACGTAGAGGGGAGGAGCTATATGCAGCTCTGCTGGGTGAATCCTCTTGCACTTCCTGTTGGGGAGGAGTAATATCCCAGAAGTAATGATGACCCGTGGACTGATCACACTACAGAAGAAAGGAATTTATCAGGTAAGCATAAATTATGTTTTTTACCTGTGTGATTACCATGTATCTAAGCCTCTGCAGACTGCTCCTTATCTCAGTTATATTAATATTCTTTTTACCTCTGTAATTACCCTGTATCTAAGCATCTGCAGACTGCCCCTTATCTCAGTTATATTAATATACGTTTTACCTCTGTGATTACCTTGTATCTAAGCCTCTGCAGACTGCTCCTTATCTCAGTTATATTAATATACTTTTTACCTCTGTGATTACCTTGTATCCCCTCTGCAGACTGCTCCTTATCTCAGTTATATTAATATTCTTTTTACCTCTGTGATTATCTTTTATCTAAGCCTCTGCAGACTGCCACTTATCTCAGTTATATTAATATACTTTTTACCTCTGTGATTACCCTGTATCTAAACCTCTGCAGACTGCCCCTTATATCAATTCTTTTGACAGACTTGCAATTTAGCCAATCAGTTCTGACTCCTAGGTAACTCCATGGGAGTGAGCACAATATTATCTAATATGACACACATTAACTAGCGCTGTCTAGCTGTAAAAATTTGTCAAAATGCTCTGAGATAAGAGGCGGCCAACAAGGGCTTAGAAATTAGCATATGAGCCTACTTAGGTTTAGCTTTTAAGAGAACAAAGCTAATTTGATGATAAAAGTAATTTAAAATTATAATGGCATTTTTTTTTTATAAATGTAATACAGGGGCAGACAACTGACAACCTAAGGGCCACATGCACTAGTTTTTGTTGTCCCTTGAAAAAGCAACAGTAAGAATGTGTCCCCATAGTTTCTATGGTCCCACTTAAAGGCAGTTGTAAACAATGTGTGGTTTGTGGTCTTCAGGTGGGGGTCAAACAAGGTATGCACAAATCATTTTTTAAATACATTATTATTGTATGTTTAGCAACAATAATTTTATATGTCCCTTTTTAAAGGAACATTTTAGTGCACAAATTGCATTTCTGTAATTTGTTAGTACATGTCATTTATACACTGTAGACCCTGCACGTCTATGTGTTTAACCCCAAACAAGTAGTGCTGAGCATGTAGGGCTGGTGAGCTAATCAGAAATAGCAGTCATATGACTACCATTATAAAACTTAAGTTCTGGTGTCACATTTTTGCAGCAAACATTAAAATGAAAATGACTGGCACTAGCAACCACTTACAAATGGGAACACTCTTCCTGTAAAGACCACAGCCCCCTTGTGGGGCTGTGACCGGAAGTAATTTAGTTTGCACAGAGGAAGTTAAAAAAATAAAAATAAAAGGTAAAATCTTTTTAAAATGATGAATTATAGATATTGCGACGATAAACCACTGCTTAGTGCTTTTTTATTACAACAAAGCCTTCTAAACTGAAGATGTGCTCTATTTTTTCTGGGACTGCACAACCCAGCAGACAATTGATTTTATGTCACTTTAATGAAGAAATAATCACATCCTTTTTAAATAATCTATATATGTTGAGTGCAGAAGGTGAGTCATTCCAGTGATTTAGATGCCAAAATGACAAGAGTATTGCAGGAAGTAGTGATTCCTTTTATTGGATTTATTTTTAAGGAGGAGCATTTGAGAGTTTCCTTCCTGCTGAAGCAATACTGATTAATATGATGTGGGAGGTTGATGTAATCCCTATAGGATATGGAGCTGTGACCGTGATCTGGACCTTTTGGGGGAGGGTCTAGTGCCCCCTTCAGGGTAGGGCGTGCCGGTAATAGAGGCATGTTGTCATTTAATGAGCGGGCGTGTGGTTACAGTTGCACACATTGTGCTTTTCATGTCTCTGACAGTCTCGGGTGGAGAGCTTATTTTGGCTTTAGGGTTGTTTTCTTCCTGGTCTGGTTAGGTTGGATTCCTGCTTTACATGTCCCAGCGAAGGTAGTGGCATAGCACGGTTTTACCTCCTTGCCATAATGCCAACTTGATCCTTTTTTTACATTATTTTTTATTTTTCAGTACCATCCTTCCTCCCGTACACCGTGCAGGTGGAAGCACTTAGTGCCAGGGTCTGTCGCATGCTCAGTGCAGGCCGTATCAGTGCCAGTTTATTTACACACAAAATGTACGCAGCAGCAGTATCATTTTTACCCCTAATTCACAGTTGAGGCAACAGTGTCTTCTGCTTTTAAATATAGTGCATGGGCATTGCCAGCCAGCCTCTCCTACATATACATCATAGATAGTACCAGCCTCTCCTACATATACATCATAGATAGTACCAGCCTCTCCTACATATACAGCATAGATAGTACCAGCCTCTCCCACATATACAGCATGGGTAGTGCCAGCCTCTCCTACATATACAGCATAGATAGTACCAGCCTCTCCCACATATACAGCATGGGTAGTGCCAGCCTCTCCTACATATACAGCATAGATAGTACCAGCCTCTCCTACATATACAGCATAGATAGTGCCAGCCTCTCCCCCATATACAGCATGGGTAGTGCCAGCCTCTCCCCCATATACAGCATGGGTAGTGCCAGCCTCTCCCCCATATACAGCATGGGTAGTGCCAGCCTCTCCCCCATATACAGCATGGGTAGCGCCAGCCTCTCCCCCATATACAGCATGGGTAGCGCCAGCCTCTCCCCCATATACAGCATGGGTAGTGCCAGCCTCTCCTATATATATACAGCATGGGTAGTGCCGGCCTCTCCTACATATATACAGCATGGGTATTACCAGCCTCTCCTACATATATACAGCATGGGTAGTGCCAGCGTCTCCTACATATATACAGCATGGGTAGTGCCGGCCTCTCCTACATATATACAGCATGGGTAGTGCCGGCCTCTCCTACATATATACAGCATGGGTAGTGCCAGCCTCTCCTACATATATACAGCATGGGTAGTGCCGGCCTCTCCTACATATACACAGCATGGGTAGTGCCAGTGTCTCTCACATATACAGTATGGGTAGTGCCAGCCTCTCCTACATATATACAGCATGGGTATTACCAGCCTCTCCTACATATATACAGCATAGATAGTACCAGCCTCTCCCACATATACAGTATGGGTAGTGCCAGCCTCTCATACATATACAGTATGGGTAGTGCCAGCCTCTCCTACATATATACAGCATGGGTAGTGCCAGTGTCTCTCACATATACAGCATGGGTAGTGCCAGCCTCTCCTACATATATACTGTATGGGTAGTGCCAGCCTCTCCTACATATATACAGCATGGGTAGTACCAGTGTCTCTCACATATACAGTATGGGTAGTGCCAGCCTCCCATACACTATATGCACTGTCAGACCCCCATAATATACAGCCTGTGCCAGGTTTTCTTATATACAGCATGGCGGTACTAGTCCCCTTCACATGCACAGAATGATCAGCTCCACCCTTTCCTTCATACAACACATGTAGTGCCAGCTCCCCTTCACATACCCAGTGCAATGCCAGCGGTTCCCTGCTCACACCCAGCATAGGAATCCTGTCTGGCTACACTAATACAGTACAGGTATTAGCTGTGTCACCTACATATATTATATGAAGCTTTATACTAATGCAAGGGCATGGTGAGGGCAAGAGCAATGCCAGCCTCTTCAAGTCCTGCAGTAATACCTGGGCTAATCAAGGAAACCACAGCCCTCAAACGTTACTTCTGGCCTTTCTGTCTATAAACAGCATACATCAGCATGATGACTGAGGAATCTATAAGATAGGTGATGTAATCGCCTGAACCACAGAGATATATAAAATGTACTATAGTAACAAGATAGTAGGTAAAGTAGTACTGATGGTAAGTACCTATAGGTGCCAAATGTGCTGTTAGGGGGGCAATATAGCACTAAGGAGACTCATAGATAAATGAGTTACAAAGTCTGTAACAAAAAGAGTGCTTTACCCCTACAATTATTATATAGGAATATTTCTCACTGAATAATACAGGAACGTTTTTTTTAACCATTCATACTTTATCTTTATTATACAATTCAGGGGTTACATTTCTAAGTTGTCCGGGACTACTGGAAATTTCAAGCCCTGTGTATATAACTATCTATATTGAAAAACACCATAAATTGCTATGGTGATTTTTGTAGGTAGATCAGGTATGCGACCAACCCCTATATGTTTTGTTATGTATTTAAACCCTTTGTGGAGGTTGAATGCAGTTCTGGACCGGCACTGGAGCTGTAATGGCCTATCAGGGGCTGGATATGTGCATAGCAGCCAATCACCAGCCCTGGATCGCCATTGTATTGTTATCTGGAGCTGATTTTGCCGGGGTAAAAAATAAATAACTCCCATCATTCATTATAGGCAGGGTGGATTTGATTTAAATCAGTAGTCAGTAAGATTGTTTTAAATAAATTTAAATCATGGTTCTCATTTTTAGAAGAATACGTTTTCAGATTATATTTTCCGGTTATATCAGACCATTACTGATTTGGTTACACATTATTACATATGCATAGATAGATCATTAGATATACATAGATCATTAGATATACATAGATCATTAGATATACAAAGATCATTAGATATACATAGATCATTAGATATACATACATAGATCATTAGTTATACATAGATAGATCATTAGATATACATAGATAGATCATTAGATATACATAGATAGATCATTAGATATACATAGATCATTAGATATACATAGATCATTAGATATACATAGATCATTAGATATACATACATAGATCATTAGTTATACATAGATAGATCATTAGATATACATAGATAGATCATTAGATATACATAGATAGATCATTAGATATACATAGATAGATCATTAGATATACATAGATAGATCATTAGATATACATAGATAGATCATTAGATATACATAGATAGATCATTAGATATACATAGATAGATCATTAGATATACATAGATCATTAGATATACATAGATCATTAGATATACATAGATAGATCATTAGATATACATAGGAAGATCATTAGATATGCATAGATAAGATCATTGAAATTAAGAGTTTAAATAGTTTTATTTAACTAAAACAATAACATATTTCATTTTTACTGCTTGCCCCTCCCTCCTCACACTTAGGTCCTTGAGCAGATCTATTCCACTATTTTTGCTAAAAAGCATTTTATTTTACATAATTCTATTAAAATTTAAAAATCAGATTTAAATAAAAAAATCAGATTTTGTTTTATTTTTTGTAAACAAAATCATTTATTTTTATCCACCCTGGTTATAAGCAAGCAATAGTGCCGGTTGGATCTTTTTTTGTTGTTGTTTATTGCTCTTTGTTCCTTCCACTAAAACTCCCTAATGTTTGTGGCGGGGTGCGTGGGTCCTGGTGAATCTGATTTTCGGATTAGGGTCCATAATGAGTTAAATAGAGTAGAATGCATTATCAACAAACGCATAATAAAAAGACAATGCAATAGGTGTTACATTTTTAAATGAGTGGTAGATTCTTTCATCTTAATGGGAGGAGAGTCCACTGCTTCATTCATTACTGGAAATTAAGAACCTGGCCACCAGGAGGAGGCAAAGACACCCCAGCCAAAGGCTTAAATACCTCCCTAACTCCCCTCATCCCCAGTCATTCTTTGCCTTTCGTCACAAGAGGTTGGCAGAGAAGTGTTAGAAGATTCAGAGTAGCCTCTTATGGAGGGTAGTACTCTTCAAAATGGGACTGGAGTTTTAAGTAATCCTGTCAGCCTCTCAGTGAGAGCATGGATGAAAGTTAGAGTCCGGAGATGCAGGGATTGTCGTCTCTGCAACACCATCCCAACTCCTATTTACAGCTCCTTGGCAATCAGCGTTGACGAGTTTCGCTGCCTTTATTCACTCAAGTCCATGTCAGGAACGATGCTACTAACTTGTCACACTTGAAGGGCAGTGTTCCTGTTCCACGGCATAGATACTGGTAAGATCGTTTCATTTATACACATATGATAACGCACAGGGTCACAGTGTGTCTCCTTTTATCTGTATAGAATAAAGGGTTAATATCCCTGGAAAGGGGATTATTGAACAGGGGGGGATTTATGCATAATTTCTTTATTGTGTTAATGCTACATCATGTGTGAGATAAGGCTCTAGCAATGTGTGAACAGTCAGGTGTAGATCGGCGCGGCCTTTTCTGGCGCGTTTTCTTTCTAGTGCGGGGGCGGTCCTGCATGGCACTCCATGTGACCGGGTGTTGCCTCGTCAACTTCCTCTTTCCTGATCGGCATTTGTGGGAGACTTAACGTTTTCTTTGCGGTCCTGGTCATAGTTGGTGGTGAGTGCCCCGGCCATTGGTGTATAAAGGTGCCATTTAATCTCAGTCTGTATTAAAGGCGCAAGCTATGGAGGACTCTGAGATGTTAGAGGATACTCCCTCTTTAATCAAATCTAATACCTGTGTTTATTGTGAGGAGGTACAGGTTGATCCGCCTGCTCAACTGTGTTCCACATGCTTTGATAAGATTGCAATATCTAAAAAGAATAAGATATTTAGTATTACTGAGCCGTCCACCTCTGAGGGTTCTTTGTCCCGCGAGGTGCGTTTCCAACATTCATCTCCAATTACACATGTAGCTCCCCAAGGCCCTAATAATCCTCCCGTGGGAGGGGCCTCGTGGCCGCCAGATTTCGCTGTCCAGTTGCAAGAGGCGGTTTCTGCGGCCTTCCATGCCCTGCGAAGCGCAGGCGAAGGGAAAGACATAACCTTCCGTCCCAGGGGTCATCTACTCCGTTGGATGTCTCTGATAGATTATCCGCTGATGAGGCCTCTGACTCTTCGGAGGGTCGATCTCTCTGGGACGGAATCGGCATCTTCTAGGCCTCCGGCTGCAGAGGAGCCAGATTTTAAGTTTAAGATGGAGCATTTGCGCTTTTTACTGAAAGAAGTGCTTGCTACTTTGGAGGTTCCGGAAACCGAAACTTCCGGAAGAACCATCGATCCCTAAGCTGGATAGGGTTTACAGGGACAGGGTGTTGCCTAAGACCTTCCCAGTTCCCGTGAAGATGGCTACTATTATTTAGAATGAGTGGGAGAAACTTGGCTCGTCCTTTTCTGCCTCTACCTCTTTTAAGAAGCTGTCCCCCGTTTCGGACTCTCAGCTTGAGCTATGGGGGGCCATTCCTAAGGTGGATGGAGCTATCTCCGCACTCGCTAAGACTACGACTATTCCCCTCGAGGATAGTTCGTCGTTCAAAGAGCGCATGGATAAAAAGCTAGAGTCCATGTTGAGAAAGATGTTCATGGGGTTTGTTTTCCAACCAGCTGCGGTGGCTGGAGCGGCTACCTATTGGTGTGACGCACTGTCAGCTATGGTCGAGGTGGAGACTCCCCTCGAAGAGATACAGGTAAAGATTAAGGCCTTGAGGGTAGCTAATTCTTTTATCTGTGATGCAAACATGCAGGTTATTCACCTGAATGCCAAGGCATCAGGTTTCTCTGTTCTAGCCCGCAGGGCTCTATGGTTAAAGTCGTAGTCTGCTGACATGACTTCCAAGTCTAGATTACTATCCCTTCCGTTTCAGGGGAAAGTTCTTTTTGGTCCAAGCCTGGACTCTATCATATCCACGGTCACGGGAGGCAAGGGTGCTTTCCTTCCGCAGGATAAGAAGAACAAGCCTAAGGGCTCTACTTTTTGTCCCTTTCGTTCGGTCAAGTCTCAACGCCAGCAGCCTGCTGCGAAGACCGAGATTGAACGCCTAGTCTTTGCTAAGAGAGGTTTTTCTGAGAGAGTAATTGAAACTCTCATCCAGGCCAGGAAGCCGGTCACTCGTCACATCTATCATAAGGTGTGGATGACCTACTTATCCTGGTGTGAGGAACATGGATATCCCTGGCACAAGGTTAAGGTATCCAGGATTCTGGCCTTTCTCCAGGATGGACTGGATAAGGTTCTTGCTGCCAGTTCCTTAAGAGGACAGATTTCGGCATTGTTGGTGCTGTTACACAAGAAGCTAACAGAGCTTCCGATATTCAGTCTTTTGTTCAGGCTCTGTCTAGGATCAGACCTGTCATTAGAAATTCTGCTCCTCCTTGGGGCTTAAACTTGGTTTCTAAGGTTTTGCAGAGGGCTCCGTTTTGAGCCTATGCATGCGCTTGACATTAAGATTCTTTCCTGGAAGGTTCTATTTCTTCTGGCTATTGCATCGGCTCGCAGGGTCTCTGAGTTAGCGGACTTGCAATCTGAGCCCCCTTACCTGATTTTTCACGCTGATAAGGCTGTGCTTCGCACTAGGTTGGGATTTCTTCCCAAGGTGGTGTCAGATCGTAACATCAATCAAGAGATGGTAGTTCCTTCCTTGTGTCCTTGTGGTTCGTGCCTTGAAGTTTTATCTTCAGGCCACGAAAGATTTCAGACAGACTTCGTTCTTATTTGTGGTGTACTTCTATCTTTTTGGTTGAGGAGCATTATCCGTTTGGCCTATGAGACAGCGGGACATAAGCCTCCTCAGAGGATTACGGCTCACTCCACTAGAGCTGTGTGGCCTCTTCTTGAGCCTTTAAGAATGAGGCCTCTGTGGAGCAGATTTGTAAGGTGGCTACCTGTTCCTCCTTACATACTTTTACAAAGTTTTACAAATGAGATGTTTTTGCTTCGGCGGAAGCTGTGTTTGTCCTCTAGAGCTTGGGTATTTGTTTTCCACAAGTAATGAATGAAGCAGTGGACTCTCCTCCCATTAAGATGGAAAACATAAATTATGCTTACCTGATCATTTCCATCTGTAGGAGGAGAGGACACTGCTCCCGCCTGTTTGTTCCAGTGGGCGGGCCTAAATGGCGGACCTAAATTTAATATTATTCTTCTGGCACCATTTATACCCTGATATTTCTCCTACTGTTCCTTGTTCCCTTGGCAGAATGACTGGGGGATGAGGGAAGTGGAGGTGGTATTTAAGCCTGTGGCTGGGGTGTCTTTGCCTCCTCCTGGTGGCCAGGTTCTTAATTCCCACAAGTAATGAATGAAGCAGTGGACTCTCCTCCCACAGATAGAAATTAAATTATCTGGGAAGCATAATTTATATTTTTTGTGACAAATTTCAATGTTCCCTTCAATTTGCTGCCACCTGTATCATGTGACGGCCATCGGCCAATCACAGACTTCTATACTTATGTACTGGGCATGTGCACTTGTGCCTTTTGCCACTACACAAATGCCGAAGATGGCGTCCGCAAGCAGCAATTTTCAGAGCCGGATTCCTTCTTGTGAAAGTGCAACACACCAAGATCTGGATTTGCACAGCTCTTACTATGTTGCACTTTTACAAAAATCAATCTGGATCTGAAAATTGCTGAATGCGGCATGAGGGTGCCATATTTGGCATTTGTTTAGTGCCATAAGGCACGAGTGCACAGTGTGCAGAATGTGATAATGGAAATGCATTGGAAAGACTTTATCTTTTGTTTGCTCTGAGAATCATGCAAGTTTAATTTTGTCCCTTTAAGTGATGTGTTCCCAAAGTTAGTGCTCCTGCCTTGGACAGGTCTCTCTTGTAGTAGATTCAGTGTTGTCTGATACCCCCCTCACACACACTTACCTATCTATACATTTTCTGTCACAGATGCATTGTCAGATTGCTCTGATAACAAAACTTCCTACAGGCATTTGTCACAAGCCCAGACCTGCACTTTCTGTGTGAGACACAATAGATGGCCCTATACCTGAGCCATGTTTTGTATCATGTGTTACATATAACAAGCTGTAACTGAGAGGTTACTTTCTCCTAACAAACATTACTCAGATAATAGGTTGGCTGTAGATATAAGGTTGCACTATATACGTCCACACTAAGATTTTTGTGGTATATGTGGGAACATGTGAAAATTATATATTTCTTTTTTTATGTAAGTATGAACACATTTATAAATGCTTGTGTTAAATTGACATGAAACCCATTTGTGTTTGTGTGCACGTTTGTGTATTTGTGTGTGTGCACGTTTATGTATTTGTGTGTGTATATTTGCATATGTTTATGTATTTGTGTGTGTATGTTTGCATATGTTTTTTTGTGTGTATTTGTGTTTATGTACATGTTTGTGTATTAGTGTGTGTGTATGTTTGCATATGTTTGTGTATTTGTGTGTGTGCTGATGTATTTGTGTGCACGTTTGTGTGTGAATGTTTGTGTATTTGTGTCTGTGTATGTTTACATATGTTTTTGTGTGTATTTATGTGCATGTTTGTGTATTTGTGTGGGTATGATTGTGTATTTGTGTGTGTGCTGATGTATTTGTGTGCACGTTTGTGTGTGAATGTTTGTGTATTTGTGTCTGTGTATGTTTACATATGTTTTTGTGTGTATTTATGTGCATGTTTGTGTATTTGTGTGGGTATGATTGTGTATTTGTGTGGGTATGATTGTGTATTTGTGTGTGTGCTGATGTATTTGTGTGCACGTTTGTGTGTGAATGTTTGTGTATTTGTGTCTGTGTATGTTTACATATGTTTTTGTGTGTATTTATGTGCATGTTTTGTGTATTTGTGTGTGCATGTATGTGTATTTGTGTGTCCTGGTGTATTTGTGTGTGCACGTTTGTGTGTGAATGTGTATTTGTGTGGGTGTATATTTTCATATGTTTTTGTGTGTATTTATGTGCACGTTTGTAATTGTATGTGTATGTTTACATATGTTTTTGTGTGTATTTATGTGCATGTTTTGTGTATTTGTGTGGGTACAATTGTGTATTTGCGTGTGTGCTGGTGTATTTGTGTGTGCACGTTTGTGTGTGAATGTGTATTTGTGTGGGTGTATGTTTACATATGTTTTTGTGTTTGTGTATATTTGTGTCTATGAGGCCCATTTATCAAGCTCCGTATGAAGGGCCGTGTTTCTGGCGAGTCTTCAGACCGCTGTTCCATAACCCTGTCCGCCTGCTCTGATGAGGCGGACAGGAATCGCTGCAATTCAACCCGATAGAATACGTTCGGGTTGATTGACACCTCCCTGCTGGTAACCGATTGACCGCGAGTCAGCAGGGGGCGGCGTTGCACCAGCAGCTCTTGTGAGCTGAATACGGAGAGCGTATTGCACTCCGCATTCAGCGAGATCTTGCGGACCTGATCTGCACTGTCGGATCAGGTCCGCAAGACCTTTCATAATTCGGCCTCTATGTATTTTGTGCGTTTGTGTATCTAAATAAAAGCTCTGTTTTTTTTAAAGAAATTCTTTAATTGAAAGGGGTTAAAATAGTATACTAATTATTATTATTTGTTTTATTATAATGCTTCAAAGCATATTATCTATTTTGTACAATGATGATAGTCCATAGGGCTCCATAACGTGGGATATAATTCCCGCCACTAGGAGGATGCCAAGAACACACACAAGCTTAAAGGGACAATAAACCCAAAAATATTCTTTGAATATTCAGATACAGAATACAATTTTAAAAAAGTTTCCAATTTACTTCTGTTATCAAATTTGCTTCGTTCTCCTGTTATTCTTTATTGAAGGGATACCTAGGTAGGTAGCGTGCACATGTCTGAAGCACTACATGACAGGAAATACTGCTGCCATCTAGTGCTCCTGCTTATGTATAACATTGTTGCAAAACTGCTGCCATATAGTGCTGTAGACACATGCACTCTCATGAGCTTACAGCCCAGCTTTTCAACAAAGGATAACAAGAAAACAAAGAAAATTTGATAACAGAAGTAAATTGGAAAGTTGTTTAAAATTGTATGTTCTATCAGAATCGTGAAAGAAAGTTTTTGGGTTTTATGTCCCTTTAAATTCCCTCTGCCTCCCATCTCTCCTTTATTTTTGTTCTTGGCCTCTCAGGAGAAGGTTTAGAATAGAGGTGCTAAAACTACTTATGGATTTGGGACTTCAGCAATAAGTACCCTCAGGCGTCACAGGAACTTGTCCTTAGCCTCCCCTTGTGGGATACACGTATTACCTTCTGATATCCTCTGCGGTACACGTACCAGCATTGGATGGGCTCTCCACTGGATAGTGCTACAGCTTGGCGAGTACGCCGGTGAAGGGGTGCTTCTTCAGGTAAGTGACTTAAAGTCAATGTCAATTTTGATGCTTAAGTGCCCGTTTTTTTTTTTTTAAATTTGATTAAAAACAGGGGCACTTTAATTCATCAAAATTTACATTTCACACCTGTTGAGAAAAAATACCTTTTAATCTTGACAGCCGTTCCAGCTTCCCCCACCCGTCGCAAAGCCTGTCCCTGAGTCTAAAATAAGGGAATTCTGATTCCTCCAATCGCAGCGTTGAATCAGACACTGATTCTCCCGGGGGGAAGCAGTGATTGGAGGATGACCTATCTATCATTTCTGACATCAGAAATGGCTTGCAACGACTGGAGGAAGCTGGAGCTGCTGCCAAGATTAAAAAGTAAGTTTTTTTTCACAATAGGAGTGAAATGTAAATTTTGATGAATTAAAGTGCCCCTGTTTTTAATTGAATTTTTAAAAACCGGGCACTTTAGCATCCAAATTGACATTCACTTTAATACAGCACACACACAGCCCAGAGGCTATTAGTAGGTACTCTGACACAGGTAAAGCATATACAAGGGACGTAGCTTGCTCTTCTCCTGATACTTTTTGCATACTCTGCTATTACACACTATGGAACAAACTGAATCTTCCTCCACTGATGTCAGTGTTAACACATTAGAGGAGTCATCTACTGATAACCCTCTCTGTACATTATTATGTTTATTTGGCAAATCTGTTAGTGTGCCAAGTCAACCAACTCTGTTCAGTTGTGTTCCCCAATTTTACATACAAATCAGCCACAACTTTCTACTTTCTCTAAGGAATTATGTCCTGTGCATGTTACTTAGGGAGCTACTACTGACTTTACCCCTGAGTTTAAAAATAGCTTGCACAAGGCTATGGCAGAATATTGAGCAGCTATTATTTGATTCCATACTCTTGTTAAACTCTCTGCAAATATCGTCCTTTATGCAGGTTTTTCCCCCCAAGACCTTTAGGCAGCTGTACACCTCAGGCACATACTTATGTAGTTTATAGTGTACACAACTTACTATAATATGTGCAAATATGTATTGTACTGAACATAATGACATATGGTGCCATTATCATTTATTATAACTATCTGTGATATCGATACCTTTGTATAGATCCATAAAGCATCGTACTCCCTTCATTATAACTGGATGTTGATAGATAGTTTTTATGTCAGTCGGCATTCTCTATACTGTTGTACATTTTATGCTCGTTGGAATGTTATTTACAGTAATGTACTTGATGTTCTTTTATGTACAGTATTATTATATGCAAATCTATATAAACTTATGTTTATTGCATGTGCAGCAGCACACAATGCGTTTTACATGTGCAGAACTTTGTCTATGTAGATCTGTAGATATTAGATGTTCTATACTATTTCTTAGTGTACACAATATTATAATATATGCTTATGTATATACTTTCCATACATATTACTCTGCATGATCAATTCCAAAGGCAGTCGTGCAGGATTTCTCAACAGTGGAAATCCTCTAGAGAAAATATCTATTGGTATTTCTCTTATACCTATCGTCATGCGAAAGAGAAAGTACAGTCTCTTTGTATTCTATGGTTTTACGTATCAGGACATAAAAACAATCATCTAGTCCTTATCAGGTCTTAACATTAGGTAAATACAACCTCAGAGGAAAAAAAACACATGACATATTACACCGTGTCATGCTTTATTTAACACAAATAAAGCCAAAATGGAGAAGCCATGTGTGAAAATTATCTAAGATTCCTGATGTTCAGACTTTTGTCCAGACGCTAGTAATAATCAGTTGTGAGACCTATTTCTCCGCTCTTGAATTTCAATCTAGTTCTTTCTTTTTGCAAGTTCTTTTCTAGTTAGCAATCTCCTCAGCTAGGGGAGTTTGAGTTATCAGTTTTGTCCAGTGATTCTCTGTTTTTCACAAAGATAAAGCTGTACTTTGTACCAAATATGATTTTCTTCTTTTGAAGATATCAATTTAGGAGATTGTTCTCCCTTCTTTGTGTCCAGATTCTGGTAATTCTAAGGAATGACTTTTACATAATCTTGATGTAGTCAAAGCATTGAAGTTCTATCTTCAAGCTACTATGGAATTCAGACAATCTTCCAGCTCGTTTGTTCATTACTCTGGGACTTGTAAAGGGCAGAAGGCTACTACTATAGTTTTGTCCTCTTGGCTCAAACAAGTAAACTTCTCTGCATTCTTCTTCAAAATGTTACCGCTTTGATGTCTTTGCTTCTTCGCAAGCAGCTTTTGGCAGGAAAGTCCTTCAGGCCGCAGTGTCTGATAAATAGGAACTGCCTGAATATTGTCCCACCCTTTACGTAACATGGACTATCTTCTTGGGTATTAATTCCATATGATATAGATCCCTATGGAGTATCATCATTGTACAAAAGAAATTATTTTCTTTCAAAATGATAATAGTCCATAGGCCCCACCTGTTTCAATTTTTGGGGTATGAACAAACAGTATAACCCCAGCGCTTGGTTTGGAAAACATCTATACACCCTTGAGAAGGGTACCTAGCTTGCCCTCAGAGAAGTCAATGGAATGAAATGATACAAGGAGCGCCTAATAAGGCTAACGTAAAAAATTGCTAAGTATAAGAGAGTTATAAAAAAATTATAAAACAATTAACATTTATTCTTCCAAAACATAAAAATATTAGAACATTTTTATCCACATTCCATTTACCTCATTGGATATCACCATCCAAGGATCCATCTATCCAACACGGTACTTTTATAAGGAACTCACATTCCATTTTTTTTCACCTAGAGGGATATAGACTTCTACCCCACACGTGTCTTATCCAGACATCATCATCTTGTTTTTACTGTGATTTTAATGAGCTAATTCTGTCACATGGATCCATGTTTAATTGTTTATCATATGTTTAATGTTCTAATATTTTTATGTTTTGGAAGACTAAATGTTAATTATTTTATAATTCTTTTATAACTCTCTTATACTTACCAATTTGTATCACCTTAGCCTTATTAGGCGCTCCTTGTATCATTTCATTCAATTTTTGGGGTGACAGTTCTAATTTGCACCTCTATAGACCTTGCTTTTGTCTTTCCTACATATCTGTTTCCTATTCTCTGCTCGGCTATGCATTAAACTGGGAATTTAAGCTCTTGTGTGGGTTCTTGACCTCTCCTAGTGGATCCCTCATATTAAGGAGCCCTATGGACTATCATCCTTCCGAAAGAAAATAATTTATCAGGTAAGCATAAATATTTTTTACACTATTATGTCTAACTAAAACTGATTAACCCTTTAAAGACAGAGACATACCCTTACGTGGTGTGTCACAAGGGCTTTTCAGGTCTGACTGCTGCAAGACCCTAAAGCCCCTAAATGCAAAAATGGCAGCTGACATACAGGGTATGTCAGCTGTTGTATTTTAAACTAGCAGGGAATGCCTGGGACATTGCTCTGTAAAATTTGTTACTTTGTTTCCAATGACTTGTTATACTAGTTGCAGAGTATCAAAGGTATGAGAAATTGCTCCTTAATGTTCTTTATTTTTATATTTAAAATAGTAGTTCTACGCAAAGGCCAATACTTCGAGGAGTGAAAAAGGAAAATGTCAGTTCTTGGTTCTCCCAACCAACTGTGAGGTTGATTTCTGATGCTGCCTCTTGTTTACATAGCTTTTGTATATAGAATATTACAGTATTTCTCTTGTTAAGTGTATTCAGTCCACGGGTCATCCATTACTTATGGGATTATATCTCCTTCCCAACAGGAAGTTGCAAGAGGATCACCCAAGCAGAGCTGCTACATAGCTCCTCCCCTCACATGTCATATCCAGTCATTCTCTTGCAACTCAACTAGATAGGTCGTTGTGAGAGGTCTGTGGTGTTTTTTATACTTAGTTTATTTCTTCAATCAAAAGTTTGTTATTTTAAATGGCACCGGAGTGTGCTGTTTGTTCTCAGGCAGTATTTGGAAGAAGAATCTGCCTGCGTTTTCTATGATCTTAGCAGAAGTAACTAAGATCCACTGGCTGTTCTCGCACATTCTGAGGAGTGGGGTAACTTTCAGAAAGGGAATAGCATGTGGGGAATCCTGCAAACAAGGTATGTGCAGTAAATTATTTTTCTAAGGAATGGAATTGACTAAGAAAATACTGCTGATACCGATGTAATGTAAATACAGCTTTCTTCTGTTATGTGTGATCAGTCCACGGGTCATCATTACTTCTGGGATATAACTCCTCCCCAACAGGAAATGCAAGAGGATTCACCCAGCAGAGCTGCATATAGCTCCTCCCCTCTACGTCACTCCCAGTCATTCTCTTGCACCCAACGACTAGATAGGATGTGTGAGAGGACTATGGTGATTATACTTAGTTTTTATAACTTCAATCAAAAGTTTGTTATTTTACAATAGCACCGGAGCGTGTTATTGCCTCTCTGGCAGAGTTTGAAGAAGAATCTACCAGAGTTTTTACTATGATTTTAACCGGAGTCGTTAAGATCATATTGCTGTTTCTCGGCCATCTGAGGGAGGTAAAAGCTTCAGATCAGGGGACAGCGGGCAGATGAATCTGCATTAAGGTATGTAGCAGTTTTTATTTTCTGAATGGAATTGATGAGAAAATCCTGCCATACCGTTATAATGACATGTATGTATACTCTACACTTCAGTATTCTGGGGATGGTATTTCACTGGAATTACTCTGTTAAAAGTACATTAAACCTTTTAATAGGTATTTATTATGTTAAACGTTTTTGCTGGAATGTAGAATCGTTTGCATTTTCTGAGGTACTGAGTGAATAAATGTTTGGGCATTATTTTTCCACTTGGCAGTTGCTTGTTTTAATTATGACAGTTTCGTTTCTCTCTCACTGCTGTGTGTGAGGGGGAGGGGCCGTTTTTGGCGCTCTTTGCTACGCATCAAAAATTTCCAGTCAGTTACTCTTGTATTTCCTGCATGATCCGGTTCATCTCTAACAGAACTCAGGGGTCTTCAAACTTCTTTGGAGGAGGTAGATTCTCTCAGCAGAGCTGTGAGACTTATATATTGACTGTGATTAAAAACGTTGCTCTGTAATTTTTATGTTTCAAATTTAATTATTGTTACTTTACTAATGGGAACAAACCTTTGCTAAAAGTTGTGTTGTTTTTAAGGATTGATGCTATAACTGTTTTTCAGTTCATTATTTCAACTGTCATTTAATCGTTTAGTGCTTCTTTGAGGCACAGTACGTTTTTGTTAAATAAGATTGTAACCAAGTTGCAAGTTTATTGCTAGTGTGTTAAACATGTCTGATTCAGAGGAAGATACCTGTGTCATTTGTTCCAATGCCAAGGTGGAGCCCAATAGAAATTTATGTACTAACTGTATTGATGCTACTTTAAATAAAAGCCAATCTGTACAAATTGAACAAATTTCACCAAACAGCGAGGGGAGAGTTATGCCGACTAACTCGCCTCACGTGTCAGTACCTGCATCTCCCGCCCGGGAGGTGCGTGATATCGTGGCGCCTAGTACATCTGGGCGGCCATTACAGATAACATTACAAGATATGGCTACTGTTATGACTGAAGTTTTGGCTAAATTACCAGAACTAAGAGGCAAGCGTGATCACTCTGGGGTGAGAACAGAGTGCGCTGATAATACTAGGGCCATGTCTGATACTGCGTCACAGCTTGCAGAGCATGAGGACGGAGAGCTTCATTCTGTGGGTGACGGTTCTGATCCAAACAGATTGGATTCAGATATTTCAAATTTTAAATTTAAATTGGAGAACCTCCGTGTATTACTAGGGGAGGTTTTAGCGGCTCTTAATGATTGTAACACTGTTGCAATACCAGAGAAATTGTGTAGGTTGGATAAATACTTTGCGGTACCGGCGAGTACTGACGTTTTTCCTATACCTAAGAGACTAACTGAAATTGTTACTAAGGAGTGGGATAGACCCGGTGTGCCGTTCTCACCCCCTCCAATATTTAGAAAGATGTTTCCAATAGACGCCACCACACGGGACTTATGGCAAACGGTCCCTAAGGTGGAGGGAGCAGTTTCTACTTTAGCTAAGCGTACCACTATCCCGGTGGAGGATAGCTGTGCTTTTTCAGATCCAATGGATAAAAAATTAGAGGGTTACCTTAAGAAAATGTTTGTTCAACAAGGTTTTATATTGCAACCCCTTGCATGCATCGCGCCGATTACGGCTGCGGCAGCATTTTGGATTGAGTCTCTGGAAGAGAACCTTAGTTCAGCTACGCTGGACGACATTACGGACAGGCTTAGAGTCCTTAAACTAGCTAATTCATTCATTTCGGAGGCCGTAGTACATTTAACCAAACTTACGGCTAAGAACTCAGGATTCGCCATTCAGGCACGTAGGGCGCTGTGGCTAAAATCCTGGTCAGCTGATGTAACTTCTAAGTCCAAATTACTTAATATACCTTTCAAGGGGCAAACTTTATTTGGGCCCGGTTTGAAAGAAATTATCGCTGACATTACAGGAGGTAAGGGCCACGCCCTGCCTCAAGACAAAGCCAAAGCTAAGGCTAGACAGTCTAATTTTCGTCCCTTTCGGAATTTCAAAGCAGGAGCAGCACCAACTTCCACTGCACCAAAACAGGAAGGAGCTGTTGCTCGTTACAGACAAGGCTGGAAACCTAACCAGTCCTGGAACAAGGGCAAGCAGGCCAGGAAACCTGCTGCTGCCCCAAAGACAGCATGAACCGAGGGCCCCCGATCCGGGACCGGATCTAGTGGGGGGCAGACTCTCTCTCTTCGCCCAGGCTTGGGCAAGAGATGTTCAGGATCCCTGGGCGCTAGAGATCATATCTCAGGGATACCTTCTAGACTTCAAATTCTCTCCCCCAAGAGGGAGATTTCATCTGTCAAGGTTGTCAACAAACCAGATAAAGAAAGAAGCGTTTCTACGCTGTGTACAAGATCTGTTATTAATGGGAGTGATCCATCCGGTTCCGCGGTCGGAACAAGGACAAGGGTTTTACTCAAACCTGTTTGTGGTTCCCAAAAAAGAGGGAACTTTCAGGCCAATCTTGGATTTAAAGATCCTAAACAAATTCCTAAGAGTTCCATCGTTCAAAATGGAAACTATTCGGACAATCTTACCCATGATCCAAAAGGGTCAGTACATGACCACAGTGGATTTAAAGGATGCTTACCTTCACATACCGATTCACAAAGATCATTACCGGTATCTAAGGTTTGCCTTCTTAGACAGGCATTACCAGTTTGTAGCTCTTCCATTCGGATTGGCTACGGCTCCAAGAATCTTCACAAAGGTTCTGGGTGCCCTTCTGGCGGTACTAAGACCGCGAGGAATTTCGGTAGCTCCGTACCTAGACGACATTCTGATACAAGCTTCAAGCTTTCAAACTGCCAAGTCTCATACAGAGTTAGTTCTGGCATTTCTAAGGTCGCATGGATGGAAAGTGAACGAAAAGAAGAGTTCTCTCTTTCCTCTCACAAGAGTTCCATTCTTGGGGACTCTTATAGATTCTGTAGAAATGAAGATTTATCTGACAGAAGACAGATTAACAAAGCTTCTAAATGCATGCCGTGTCCTTCATTCCATTCAACTCCCGTCAGTAGCTCAATGCATGGAGGTGATCGGCTTAATGGTAGCAGCAATGGACATAGTACCCTTTGCACGTCTACATCTCAGACCGCTGCAATTGTGCATGCTGAGTCAGTGGAATGGGGATTACTCAGACTTGTCCCCTACTCTGAATCTGGATCAAGAGACCAGAAACTCTCTTCTATGGTGGCTTTCTCGGCCACATCTGTCCAGGGGGATGCCATTCAGCAGGCCGGACTGGACAATTGTAACAACAGACGCCAGCCTACTAGGTTGGGGCGCTGTCTGGAATTCTCTGAAGGCTCAGGGACAATGGAATCAGGAGGAAAGTCTCCTGCCAATAAACATTCTGGAATTGAGAGCAGTTCTCAATGCCCTTCTGGCTTGGCCCCAGTTAAAAACTCGGGGGTTCATCAGGTTTCAGTCGGACAACATCACGACTGTAGCTTACATCAACCATCAAGGAGGGACAAGAAGCTCCCTAGCAATGATGGAAGTATCAAAGATAATTCGCTGGGCAGAGTCTCACTCTTGCCACCTGTCAGCAATCCACATCCCGGGAGTGGAGAACTGGGAGGCGGATTTCTTGAGTCGCCAGACTTTTCATCCGGGGGAGTGGGAACTTCATCCGGAGGTCTTTGCCCAAATACTTCGACGTTGGGGCAAACCAGAGATAGATCTCATGGCGTCTCGCCAGAACGCCAAACTTCCTCGCTACGGGTCCAGATCCAGGGATCCGGGAGCGGTTCTGATAGATGCTTTGACAGCACCTTGGAACTTCGGGATGGCTTATGTGTTTCCACCCTTCCCGCTGCTTCCTCGATTGATTGCCAAAATCAAACAGGAGAGAGCATCAGTGATTCTAATAGCGCCTGCATGGCCACGCAGGACTTGGTATGCAGATCTAGTGGACATGTCATCCTGTCCGCCTTGGTCTCTACCTCTAAGACAGGACCTTCTGATACAGGGTCCATTCAAACATCAAAATCTAACTTCTCTGAAGCTGACTGCTTGGAAATTGAACGCTTGATTTTATCAAAACGTGGTTTTTCTGAGTCGGTTATTGATACCCTGATACAGGCTAGGAAGCCTGTTACCAGAAGGATTTACCATAAGATATGGCGTAAATACCTATACTGGTGCGAATCCAAAGGTTACTCCTGGAGTAAGGTTAGGATTCCTAGGATATTGTCCTTTCTACAAGAAGGTTTAGAAAAGGGTTTATCGGCTAGCTCATTAAAGGGACAGATCTCAGCTCTGTCCATCTTGTTACACAGGCGTCTGTCAGAAAATCCAGACGTCCAGGCCTTTTGTCAGGCTTTAGCTAGGATCAAGCCTGTGTTTAAAACTGTTGCTCCGCCATGGAGTTTAAACCTTGTTCTTAACGTTCTACAAGGAGTTCCGTTTGAACCCCTTCATTCCATTGATATAAAGTTGTTATCTTGGAAAGTGTTATTTTTAATGGCTATTTCTTCGGCTCGGAGAGTCTCTGAGTTATCAGCTTTACATTGTGATTCTCCTTATTTGATTTTTCATTCAGATAAGGTAGTTCTGCGTACAAAACCTGGGTTCTTACCTAAGGTAGTCACTAACAGGAACATCAATCAAGAGATCGTGGTGCCTTCCCTGTGCCCGAATCCTTCTTCAAAGAAGGAACGTCTTCTACACAATCTGGATGTAGTTCGTGCCCTCAAGTTCTACTTGCAGGCAACTAAGGATTTTCGACAAACGTCTTCCCTGTTTGTCGTGTACTCTGGTCAGAGGAGAGGTCATAAGGCTTCGGCTACCTCTCTCTCCTTCTGGCTTCGTAGCATAATTCGTTTAGCCTATGAGACTGCTGGACAGCAGCCTCCTGAAAGAATTACAGCTCATTCTACTAGAGCTGTGGCTTCCACTTGGGCCTTTAAGAATGAGGCCTCTGTTGAACAGATTTGCAAGGCTGCAACTTGGTCTTCGCTTCATACTTTTTCCAAATTTTACAAATTTGACACTTTTGCTTCTTCGGAGGCTATTTTTGGGAGAAAGGTTCTTCAGGCAGTGGTTCCTTCTGTATAATGAGCCTGCCTATCCCTCCCGTCATCCGTGTACTTTTGCTTTGGTATTGGTATCCCAGAAGTAATGATGACCCGTGGACTGATCACACATAACTGAAGAAAACATAATTTATGCTTACCTGATAAATTCCTTTCTTCTGTTGTGTGATCAGTCCACGGCCCGCCCTGTTTTTTAAGGCAGGTAAATATCTTTTAAATTATACTCCAGTCACCACTTCACCCTTGGTTTCTCCTTTCTCGTTGATTCTTGGTCGAATGACTGGGAGTGACGTAGAGGGGAGGAGCTATATGCAGCTCTGCTGGGTGAATCCTCTTGCATTTCCTGTTGGGGAGGAGTTATATCCCAGAAGTAATGATGACCCGTGGACTGATCACACAACAGAAGAAAGGAATTTATCAGGTAAGCATAAATTATGTTTTAAATGCAGCAGCGACTGGTATAAGGCTGATGAATTTATGTACAATAAGTAATTTTCTATGGAATGGAATTTGACTAAGAAAATACTGTTAATACTGAAGTATTGTAAAAGCCTTAACTGCAGTAGAAGCGACTGGTAGCAGGCTTATTAATAACACTACCTAACTTTTAAAGTGTATGTTTAAAACGTTTACTGGCATGTTATTCGTTTTTTGTGAGGTACTTTGGTGATAAATCTTTTGGGGCATGATTTTCCACATGGCTGTTGTTTATTTCTACATAGAAACGGTTAACTGAGGTTTCCCACTGTTGTAATAGGAGTGGGAGGAGCCTATTTTAGTGCTTTTTTGCGCAGTAAAAATTCAGTTTCAGTCTTCTTGCTTCTTTCTCCTTGATCCAGGACGTCTCTAGAGAGCTCAGGGTTCTTCAAAAGTCATTTTGAGGGAGGTAATCAGTCACAGCAGACCTGTGACAGTGTGTTTGACTGTGATAAAAACGTTAATTGTTAAATTGATTATCCGTTTTTGGGTATTAAGGGGTTAATCATCCATTTGCTAGTGGGTGCAATACTTTGCTAACTTAATACATTTACTGTGAAAATTTGGTTGCTATAACTGATTTGGTTAATTTCAACTGTGACGTTTTTTTGTGCTTCTTAAAGGCGCAGTAGCGTTTTTTATATTGTTTGTAAATTTATTGAAAGGATTTTCCAAGTTTGTTAGTCTCATTGCGAGTCTGTTTAAACATGTCTGACACAGATGAATCTGTTTGTTCACTATGTTTGAAGGCCAATATTGTGGCGCCAAGTGCATCAGAGAGGCCCTTACAAATCACTTTGCAAGACATGGCTGCTGTTATGACAGAGGTATTATCTAAATTGCCTGAATTAAGAGGCAAGCGCAATAGCTCTGGGTTAAGGACAGAGCGCGCTGATGATGTGAGAGCCATGTCTGATACTGCGTCACAATTTGCAGAACATGAGGACGGAGAGCTTCATTCTGTGGGTGACGGATCTGATCCAGGGAGACCGGATTCAGAGATTTCTAATTTTAAATTTAAGCTTGAGAACCTCCGCGTATTGCTAGGGGAGGTATTAGCAGCTCTGAATGATTGTAACACGGTTGCAATTCCAGAGAAAGTATGTAGGTTGGATAGATACTTTGCGGTACCGGTGTGTACTGACGTTTTTCCTATACCTAAAAGGCTTACAGAAATTATTAGCAAGGAGTGGGATAGACCCGGTGTGCCCTTTTCCCCACCTCCGATATTTAGAAAAATGTTCCCAATAGACGCCACCACACGAGACTTATGGCAGACGGTCCCTAAGGTGGAGGGAGCAGTTTCTACTTTAGCTAAACGTACCACTATCCCGGTGGAGGATAGTTGTGCTTTTTCGGATCCAATGGATAAAAAATTAGAAGGTTACCTTAAGAAGATGTTTGTTCAACAAGGTTTTATCTTACAGCCCCTCGCATGCATTGCGCCTGTCACTTTGCTGCTGCGGCATTCTGGTTTGAGTCTCTGGAAGAGGCCATTCGCACAGCTCCATTGGATGAGATTATGGCCAAGCTTAAAGCACTTAAGCTAGCTAATGCATTTGTTTCTGATGCCGTTGTACATTTAACCAAACTAACGGCTAAGAACTCCGGATTCGCCATCCAGGCGCGCAGAGTGCTATGGCTTAAATCCTGGTCAGCTGACGTGACTTCTAAATCTAAATTGCTTAATATTCCTTTCAAAGGGCAGACCTTATTCGGGCCCGGCTTGAAAGAAATTATTGCTGACATTACTGGAGGTAAGGGTCATACTCTTCCTCAGGACAGGGCCAAATCAAAGGCCAAACAGTCTAATTTTCATGCCTTTCGTAACTTCAAGGCAGGAGCAGCATCAACTTCCTCCGCTACAAAACAGGAAGGACCTGTTGCTCGTTACAGACAGGGCTGGAAAGCTAACCAGCCCTGGAACAAGGGCAAGCAGGCCAGA
This sequence comes from Bombina bombina, assembly GCF_027579735.1. Classification (NCBI taxonomy): domain Eukaryota; kingdom Metazoa; phylum Chordata; class Amphibia; order Anura; family Bombinatoridae; genus Bombina; species Bombina bombina. Next base: position 145,587,091 of record NC_069510.1, read on the forward strand.
AAGCCTACTTCTGCCCCTAAGACAGCATGAAGAGAGGGCCCCCTATCCGGAAACGGATCTAGTGGGGGGCAGACTATCTCTCTTCGCCCAGGCTTGGGCAAGAGATGTCCAGGATCCCTGGGCGTTGGAGATCATATCTCAGGGATATCTTCTGGACTTCAAAGCATCTCCTCCACAAGGGAGATTTCATCTTTCAAGGTTATCAGCAAACCAAATAAAGAAAGAGGCATTTCTACGCTGTGTGCAAGACCTCTTGGTAATGGGGGTGATCCACCCAGTTCCCCGGACGGAACAAGGGCAAGGGTTTTACTCAAATCTGTTTGTGGTTCCCAAGAAAGAGGGAACCTTCAGGCCAATATTGGATCTAAAAATCTTAAACAAATTCCTAAGAGTTCCATCATTCAAAATGGAAACTATTCGAACCATCCTACCCATGATCCAAGAGGGTCAATACATGACCACGGTAGACTTAAAGGATGCCTACCTTCATATACCGATTCACAAAGATCATTATCGGTACCTAAGATTTGCCTTTCTAGACAGGCATTACCAGTTTGTAGCTCTTCCCTTCGGGTTGGCTACGGCCCAGAGAATCTTTACAAAGGTTCTGGGCTCACTTCTGGCGGTTCTAAGACCGCGAGGCATAGCGGTGGCTCCGTATCTAGACGACATCCTAATACAGGCGTCAAGCTTTCAAATGGCCAAGTCTCATACAGAGATAGTTCTGGCATTTCTGAGGTCGCATGGGTGGAAAGTGAACGTGGAAAAGAGTTCTCTATCACCACTCACAAGAGTTTCCTTTCTAGGGACTCTTATAGATTCTGTAGAGATGAAAATTTACCTGACGGAGTCCAGGTTATCAAAGCTTCTAAATGCTTGCCGTGTCCTTCATTCCATTCCACGTCCGTCAGTGGCTCAGTGCATGGAAGTAATCAGCTTAATGGTAGCGGCAATGGACATAGTACCATTTGCGCGCCTGCATCTCAGACCGCTGCAATTATGCATGCTAAGTCAGTGGAATGGGGATTACTCAGATTTGTCCCCTCTGCTAAATCTGGACCAAGAGACCAGAGATTCTCTTCTCTGGTGGCTTTCTCGGGTCCATCTGTCCAAGGGTATGACCTTTCGCAGGCCAGATTGGACGATTGTTACAACAGATGCCAGCCTTCTAGGTTGGGGCGCAGTCTGGAACTCATGGCGTCTCGCCAGAACGCCAAGCTTCCTTGTTACGGATCCAGGTCCATGGACCCGGGAGCGGTGCTGATAGATGCTCTGACAGCCCCTTGGGTCTTCAACATGGCTTATGTGTTTCCACCATTTCCGATGCTTCCTCGACTGATTGCCAAGATCAAACAGGAGAGAGCATCAGTGATTCTGATAGCGCCTGCGTGGCCACCATGGTCTCTGCCTCTGAGGCAGGACCTTCTAATTCAGGGTCCTTTCAACCATCCAAATCTAATTTCTCTGAGGCTGACTGCATGGAGATTGAACGCTTGATTCTATCAAAGCGTGGCTTCTCGGAGTCGGTTATTGATACCTTAATACAGGCTCGGAAACCTGTAACCAGAAAAATTTACCATAAGATATGGCGTAAATATTTATATTGGTGCGAATCCAAGAGTTACTCATGGAGTAAGGTTAGGATTCCTAGGATATTGTCTTTTCTACAAGAGGGTTTAGAAAAGGGCTTATCTGCTAGTTCGTTAAAGGGACAGATTTCTGCTCTGTCTATTCTTCTACACAAACGTCTGGCAGAAGTTCCAGACGTTCAGGCTTTTTGTCAGGCTTTGGCTAGGATTAAGCCTGTGTTTAAGACTGTTGCTCCGCCGTGGAGCTTAAACTTAGTTCTTAAAGTTCTTCAAGGTGTTCCGTTTGAACCCCTTCATTCCATTGATATTAAGCTGTTATCTTGGAAAGTTCTGTTTTTGATGGCTATTTCCTCTGCTCGAAGAGTCTCTGAGTTATCTGCCTTACATTGTGATTCTCCTTATCTGATTTTTCATTCAGACAAGGTAGTTCTGCGTACTAAACCTGGGTTCTTACCTAAGGTAGTTTCTAACAGGAATATCAATCAAGAGATTGTTGTTCCATCATTGTGTCCTAACCCTTCTTCAAAGAAGGAACGACTTTTGCATAATCTGGACGTAGTCCGTGCCCTGAAGTTCTATTTGCAGGCAACTAAAGATTTTCGTCAAACTTCTTCCCTGTTTGTCGTTTACTCTGGACAGAGGAGAGGTCAAAAAGCTTCGGCTACCTCTCTCTCCTTTTGGCTTTGTAGCATAATACGTTTAGCCTATGAGACTGCTGGACAGCAGCCTCCTGAAAGAATTACGGCTCATTCCACTAGAGCTGTGGCTTCCACCTGGGCCTTTAAGAATGAGGCCTCTGTTGAACAGATTTGCAAGGCTGCAACTTGGTCTTCACTTCACACCTTTTCAAAATTTTACAAATTTGACACTTTTGCTTCTTCGGAGGCTGGTTTTGGGAGAAAGGTTCTACAGGCAGTGGTTCCTTCCGTTTAAAGTTCCTGCCTTGTCCCTTCCATCATCTGTGTACTTTAGCTTTGGTATTGGTATCCCATAAGTAATGGATGACCCGTGGACTGAATACACTTAACAAGAGAAAACATAATTTATGCTTACCTGATAAATTTATTTCTCTTGTAGTGTATTCAGTCCACGGCCCGCCCTGTCTTTTAAGGCAGATCTAAATTTTAATTAAAACTCCAGTCACCACTGCACCCTATGGTTTCTGCTTTCTTGTCTTGTTTCGGTCGAATGACTGGATATGGCAGTGAGGGGAGGAGCTATATAGCAGCTCTGCTGTGGGTGATCCTCTTGCAACTTCCTGTTGGGAAGGAGAATATCCCACAAGTAATGGATGATCCGTGGACTGGATACACTACAAGAGAAATAAATTTATCAGGTAAGCATAAATTATGTTTTTAGGGATGCACCGAAATTAAAATTCTGGACCGAAACCGATACCGAAAATTCAGGATGCCCCTGGCCGAAAACCGAAACAAAATCAAAATTGTTTTTTTCTTTTTTAACTACAGTGTGTGTGTGTTGCTGAGAGAGCTTGTAGGCGGGAAAGCTCCAACAAATGGACGTGGTCACTTGTACCATAGGGCGTGATCTGCAGTGAAACTGGAGCTCTATAAGGGAGAGCGTGGTTATAGCCAGACAACAATACGAGGGGGACATGTGTTTTGTTTTTGGGTGTAGTTATCCGTGCAAAGGGCGTGGCTGCACCTGATCGTCTCTCATCGTATCTCTCCTAGTTCCTGGTTTGGGTCTCACACTGACCCATTAGATTATATGTCCGGAGCCCCAAATGGAGTCTGCCTATCACCAGGACCACCGAACTTAGCTACGCCCTTACGTTCAAGGTGGTTATAGAAAGTTACTGTGATTTTTTGTAAACACTGTCTGGTGGGTGCTAATTTGTACCAACTGTGTGCGAGCTTGGGGCTTATGCATATATAGCGTGCACGCATATTTGCCTCAGGCGAATAAAATATCTACGCACAAGAGGCTGATGTATGAGCACTGTATATAAGGCTTATACATATTCACTGTGTGTGCTTAGGGCTGTGTCTGATAATATCAAATGTTTATAAACATGTTACTTATCCTCCTTTGATTACTGTATTCACTATTCAGAACTTTGGTTTCCTTCTAAAAAAAAAAAAAAAAAAAGGGCTCTGCTGGTTTCAAATATCATCATGTCATGGTACTTATGTGTGTGCTCTGTGTACCATGCCAGTACTGTGCTGCTCACCTTATGCTAATGATAGGCATGTAACTCAATAGAACAGGATGTCATGGTACTTATGTGTGTGATCTGTGTACCATGCCAGTGCTGTGCTGCTCACCTTATGCTAAGGATAGACATGTAACTCAATAGAACAGGGGAGGGCTGTACATTTTTAGCCATTTTGGTCCTTTTTGGGCCGAAATTGGAATTGCACATTTTCGGCGGCCCAAATTTTGGTGCATCGCTAGTATTATTCTTTATTTAGTTCTGTGCTCTAGGGTGGCAATAAATTTGAAATATGCTACACAATAATTTTACCGAAAATAAAAGGCAAAATAACCAAAAATGCCATTTTCGGGTGAAACTTTCTGCGGACGAAATTTCGGTGCATCCCTAGTATTCATAATTTTAGTATAGAGAATATTAGAGTATTCATAATTTTTAGTATAGACGGTTTTAACTGGGAGAACAGCTATTTCAAATGACAAAATAACAGTTAAAAGAAGCTGTTTCTAAACATGCTATTACTCTATAGCTCCTGTGACAATATTATATTAAAGGGACACCTAAAGTCAAAAATAAACTTTTATGATTCAGTTAGATCGCATAGTTTTAAGAGTCTTTCCAATTTACTTCCTTTGTCAAATTGTGCGGTCTTTCTATATCCACAGTTTGTTAGACACCAGCCCACTGAAGATACATATAGGAACATGTGATTGGCTGATGGCTATCACATGATACAGGGGGCTGGCAAATTAAAAAAAAAAATGAAATTTGTTAGAAAAAAATTACTGTTTTCATTTAAAATTCATTGCAATATATTTTTATTATTCACTTGTTGATTATGCAATTCTACTGTAATTAATGGTCCTACCCATTACATATAGGAACGTGTGATTGGCTAATGGCTATCACATGATACAGGGGGCTGGCAAATTTAAATAAACTTTGAAATTTGTTAGAATAAAATGATTGTGATCATTTAAAATTCATTGCAATGTATTTTTATTATTCACTTGTTGATTATGCAATTCTAATGTAATTAATGGTCGTACACCTACCCAAGCCTAGCAAGAATAAGAGACTATCAGGCACGGTACACCTAGGAATTAGATGTTATGACAAGGGGAGCTTGACGGGAGTGGGATGTGGGATGTCAGATACAGTTTAAAAACAATAGTAGAAGATTAAAGAGACATTACTCATGGTTTTAAAAAGATGTCCTCATTGTCCATTTATTTATGCGCCCGAAATTATTCATTGCTTTGCAAAAGTTCTGCATATGATTTTAAACCATATAATACTGTCATTTTGTAAGGAAGTATCACTTGTTTCCAGACCAGGGACACACCCATTGAAAGGTTTCTTTAAAGGTATAAACCAGCTCCTGCACATATAAACCAATAACTGAGCAGCATGTAGGGGTGTCAGGTTACTGCATTTATGTTCATTGCAGTACAGCTTCTGGGTGTGGGGTGGGGGGAGGGTGGAAGCACTACAATTAAATTACAGGAAAATAAGCCAAATAAATCATGCATGCATATTGACAAAAATGCATACTTAAAGGGACTCTAAAGTCAAAATGAGTGTTTCATAATAGAGCATGCAGTTTAAAACAACCTTTCAATAGACTTCCATTATCAAAATGTGCACAGTCTTTTTTTTATATGCACTTTTTCTGAGGCTCTGGCTCCTACTGAGCACTTTGTCTCTCTAGTCGTCTGCTCTGTTAAGGTCGATTATCAGTTTTGCATCAACCACCATGAGAGGAAAAGGATTCCATGCATACTAGGTAGTTTATGTGTGAATATCATTGTGTATACTGTATATAATTTATATATTCTTATATTTAGCTATTAGATCAAGAGTAGGAATGTATATTTGGCTGTTTAAATACCTGTTTAGTAGATTATTAATTGAAAAGACATGAAACCCCAACATTTTCTTTCATGGTTGTATGTTGTATGGAACATACAATTCTAAACAACTTTCCCATTTAACTGACCCCCACAACATTCTACACAGTGCTTGTTTGTTTCAGAATACAGGCTCATTTAGATCTGTTCCTTATTGACCACAGCCAAGGAGACCAGAAACTTGAAGCCTACCAGGTTTTTGAAGAGGTGTATGCTCTTGATTTGCAAAACAATGTAAAATGTTTTTTTTTGTTTGTTTGTTTTTTTTTAAAAAAAACTCTATTTTGTATGCAGATTGTTTTGAAATGCATTGCTGCATTGTATAACTTCTTGGGAAGATTCAGAACACACCCAGAGGAATAGGTGATACCTAGGGGGCGGAGTCTGTGGCTAGGGGTTGAGGCAGATAAATGCAGGGGTGGGATTTATGATATGGGTGGAGTTTTTGTTCTCCTGTACAATCAAAGCTTTCTGGCAAGAAACCAAGACGTAGAAGGAGATTCCTAGTTCCAGATGATCCATTTTGCATTATAGCTTATCAACCAAGGGCAGTCTGCTGTGTCGCTTCTGCATTATAGCTTATCAAGCAAGGGCAGTCTGCTGTGTCTCTTCCCAATCGCCATTCTTTTACTTTATGACTCTTTTCAAAATCAGAAGGAAATGTAACTTTATCTTTTTGTTTGTGCTGAGAATCTACAAAATGAATTTCCAGATGGCTACAAACAACCCCTTAGGTATTTGGAGTTCTGATAATGGGAGAGGTCATTTCAAGAGCTTGGAGATTTTCCTTAAAAAAACAAAAAAAACATTTTTCTTTGTATATTAATGTTTCTTCTCCAAAGATTGTGATCCAGTAATTTTAGTTCTCAGTTAATGCCGTCCAAAACCATTAGCGGAAACCATCTTACTGTCAATCTGCAAACATTTGTGGCATTGAGCTAATATTTCACTTTTTTTGCATATATACAAGTGGGCATTTTACTATATGTTAATAAAGCTGTGCGCCTTATGAAACTACCATTTGTTTTTCACGAGCACACACGTCCGTTTAACATCTTTTAAATCTTTTTTTTCTCTTCCTAATAAACGTTTTTGCTGTCCTTTTCATGTTTCATACAAAATTATACATATTTTTTAGTTGTTGCCTCAGCTTCCTCACATTAATGTTATTATCAGTAGAGCGCCAACCGGTTCCGCAGCGCTAACATGCCATGAAATATAAATAGAATAATGTTATATGGCAATCTGCTGGGCCTGCATCATTTTGCGTAGATCCAATTTATTTCTGTTATCAAATTAGCTTCATTTTCTTGTTATCGTTTGCTGAAGGAACAGCATTGCACTACTGGCAGCTGTGTACGTGCGTGTGTATTTGTGCACACACTTACATGACCCAGGATACCACTTCTAATTACAGTATGTTTTCTAAGCTCTGAAGCCAGACGCCTATTTCATTATTGATTTTGTGCTTTCTAGTGAGCCTCGGCAAGAAGGAGGTGCCTGTTGTGGGTCCCCGTTTAGTTAAATTGACAGTCAACAAGTTGTGTTGCTATACAATTTCAGCCAAGTCTTGATGTTTTGAAAACAAATTTACTGCAATTGTTTTTCAATATCCAAACTCCGCCCACCATTTGCCTTTATTTGGAGGAGCCAATCTGGGCTTTAGTCTGTAGACAGCAAGGCTAACCACGGTCATAAAGTTAATATATAGCACATTGTTCTGCCGTTATCAGCTAAAGCCAATTTGTTACAGCTATGTAGCAGGGTTAGCTTTGAGAATCAGCAGGTGCATTTCAAGTTCTGAGAATTATCCTCCATTTTTAGAGCTAATTTTTATGAAAAGGGGCAAAATAAATAAAGTATATTGCAAAGTTGTTTCATTATTTATAAATAATAATCTATACTATAATCGCGTTTGTAACGCATCCGTCGCTGTCGGCAGTTGCGTACGCATCCTCAAAGGAATGTTGGCTGGGCGGGCAGCCAAAAGAATCCTCCTGCATGCAGCGAAGCCGCATCCAGGTGGATTCCGAAAATGGCAGGGTGGGTGAAAGAATCCACCGCCAATTTTCGGAATCCACCCTGCCATTTTCGGAATCGCCATCACCACCCTGCCATTTTCGGAATCCACCTGGATGCAGCGTAGGCAAACCCGAAGCCTTAAAAAAAACCAAAAAAAAACAAAACACAAACATCCGTACGAAATAACTAAAAAATATGCATCACAAAATAAAGTTATTAACCCCTAATCCGCAAATAACATAATTAAAATATTAACCCCTAAACCACCAACCTCCCCACATTGCAATAAACCTAATTAACCCCTAAACCGCCAAACCCCCACATCGCAATAACCCTAATATATTATCCCCTAAGCCTCCAACCCTTCCACAACGCAAATAACTCATTTAATTACTAAGCCCCCTAACCTATCACTCCCTAAATTAACCCCAATTACTACTAAATTATAATTTAAAATAAAAAAAAAAACTAAGATTAAATTACAAAAAATAAAAAGTCTAACATTACAGAAAAAAATAAACAAAATTATCAAAAATATTTTTTTTTTATACCTAATCCCTATAAAAATAAAAAAGCCCCCCCCCCCAAATAAAAACACTGCTTAATCTAAACTACCAATAGCCCTTAAAAGGGCCTTTTGTAGGGCATTGCCCTAAGTTAAACCGCCCTTTTACCTCTAAAAAATATAAGTTCCCCCAACAGTAAAACCCCCCCAAAATAAAAAAAACTAACACTAAAAAAAACTAAACTACCCATTTTTGGGGGGCTTGAAGAGTTGAATGCCCTTTTTAACCCTTTGAGATCCCCCAAGACTTACACCGTTGGAAAGGTTAGGCGATTACCTTTCCAACTGTGAGTCTTGGGGGTCTGTAGCTGCTTAGATGCCTGAGATACAGGCTTCTAAGCAGCATGCCCCCTTTCCCTATACTTGTCATTGTAATTTTTAAATAAAGTTGCGTGGTGACATTGCACGTGACGTCACTGTTCAAAACGTGAAGCCCTGGCGATGCCTGTCACTATGCAGGCCCAATCGCCGGGGTAAGAGCGGGTGGGAGCCCCCAGATCTCCCTCAAGGTGGGAGAGTGCTAGCGACGGCTCTGAGCCGCCGTCAGCAGTAGCCCCTGAGTGGGAAACTCTGCAATGGCTCAGAGCCGTCGTTAGCACTGATAGGGTTAAGGACAATGCCCATACAAATGCCCCTTTAGGGGCAATGGGTAGTATAGTTTTTTTTAGTGTTTTTTTTTATTTTGGGGGGTATGGTGGGTGGGGGGGTTTTACTGTTAGGGGGGACTTAGTATTTTTTAGAGGTAAAAGAGCTGTTTAACTTAGGACAAGCCCTACAAAAGGCCCTTTTAAAGTGAATGTCAATTTTCAGCAATGAGTGCCCGGTTTTTAAAAATACTTTTAAAAACAGGGGCACTTTCATTGATGAAAGTTTACATTGCACCGGATTTGTAGAAATACTTACCTTTTACTTCTGCAAACCCGGATCTACTTCCTGCTGTACAAACACAGACGAATGACGAAACAGGCTTCCTCCAATCACAGCCGGGCATCACGTGATGGACGCTCTGGGGGGGAAGCCATGATTGGAGGAAGCCGGTTTTGACATTTCTGACGTCAGTGCAGAAGAACTGAGGCTGGGATCAGCGATCTGGCTTTGCAGAAGTAAAAGGAAAGTATTTCTACAAATCCGGTGCAATGTAAATTTTCATCAATGAATGTGCCCCTGTTTTTTTAAAAACCGGACACTCATTGCTGAAAATTGACATTCACTTTAAGGTCTATTGGTAGTTTAGTATTAGATTAGGGGGGGGGGGGATTTTTTGGGTGGTTTATTTTTATAGGGGTATTAGTTTAGGTTTAACATTTTATTTTGGATAGCTATGTTTATTTTTTTCTGTAATTTTACCTTTTTTTTTTTTTTTGTAACTTTAGCTTGGGGGTTTGTATTTTTTAAACATAGACTGCCCTCCAGGCAGGGTTATCGCCTAGTTTTTATATAAAACATATTGGGGTTTTACTGTCTGTTTGAAGAGCTTTATTTTATCGGTCTTGTTTCCAGCACTGTGCATTCCTTTCAGCCTTAAAAACGCACTTTACAGACTGTGACCTACGTGCTTGTGCCCATAAGTAGAAACTTGGTGGCGTCTCTCTCCTTTTTTGGGAAATAAAAGACCAGTCACAAATACAATCTCTGCTGACTGTGATTTGTTTTAACCCTTCCCTTACCCCAGGCTTTATTTATTTATTCTGGGATTCTCTATTTATGTTTATAATTTTTATAAAGACAAAGCTGGTACAACAATCCGTATAGAAAGTAGTAAAGGCTTCTTCAGTTAGTCGCTTGTCAGTCATATATTTCATAAGTTTTAGATTTTGCAAATAAGCATCAGTTTTGCTTCACTTCATTTAGTCTATTTCAATATTAGAGTAACTGGTTCTTTTTAATAGAGGGGACTTAAAGGGACAGTCTAGTCAAAATTAAACGTTCATGATTTAGATAGGGCAGTAATTATAAACAACTTTCCAATTTACTTTTATCATCAAATTTGCTTTGTTCTCTTGGTATTCTTTGTTGAAAGCTAAATCTAGGTAGGCTCATATGCTAATTTCTAAGCCTTTAAAGGGACATAAAACAAGTTGGGATAGAGACAAAATATAATAATTACTTTACCTGCAAATTTATACTGCAGTGCCTCACCATTAAAGTGAATGTAAATTTTGATGGACCAGTGCCCGGTTTTTAATAATCCTATAAAAAAAAAGAGGGGCACTTTCATTCATCAAACTTTACATTTCACTGGTTTTGTTAAAATACTTACATTTTCTTCGTGAAAGCCGCTCCAGCGCTTCCCCCCGCCCGTCACAAGCCTCTTCCTACGTCAGAAATGACGATCCCAGCCTTCCTCCAATCACATCGTAGGCATTGATTCCCCCGGGTGATTGGAGAATGCCAGAATCGTCATTGCTGGCATATGAAGAGGCTTGCGACGGGTGGGGGGAAGCGCTGGAGCGGCTTTCACGAAGAAAATGTAAGTATTTTAACAAAACCAGTGAAATGTAAAGTTTGATGAATGAAAGTGCCCCTGTTTTTACCCCCCCCCCCCCCCCCCACACACACACACACATTTCCTTCTATGGCTGTATCTATATCTATTGTTGTTTTGGTAGAATGCAAAAGTGAACAGGGATTATCTGCTGGAGCTGCCTAGAAGCTGTGAACTCAGCTGAAATACAATGCCTGTGTCTAAGCACTGATAAGAGGGGTGGAGTTGGCTGCTCCAGGCAGTTTAGCTATGTAATTCATTTTGTTATTTTTTTAAATTATTTTAAAATACTTGCCATTTTGAAACAATTTTTTATGCAAACTATTTTAAATTAATTAGCCCTTTTAGGATCTGAACCTGTTTTAAGTTCCTTTTTAAGGTCGCCTCTTATCTCAGTGCATTTTTACAGTTTTTCACAGCAAGACAGCGCTAGTTCATCTGTGTCATATAGATACAATGGCGCTCACTCCATTGGCTAAAATGCAAGTCAGTCAAAAACACTGAGATAAGGGGGCAGTTTGCAGAGGCTTGGATACAAGAAAATAACAGAGGTAAAAAGTATATTAATATAACTGAGATAAGGGGGCAGTATGCAGATGCTTATATACAGGGTAATCACAGAGGTAAAATGTGTATTAATATAAATGTGTTGGTTATGCAAAACTGGGGAATGGGTAATAAAGGGATTATCTATCTTTTTTAAATAATACACATTCTGGAGTAGACTGTCCCTTTAAGATTATGATCAATTTATTAAGATCAGGGATATGGCTCTAGTGAATAGGATTGATAGCGTTGTAACATGATTTAGCTAAAGCAGCAGTTTTAACAGACTTTTGCATTTACTTCAATTATCAAATTGTGTACAATCTTTTATATGCACACTTTGTGAGGCCCCAGCTCCTACTGAGCATATGCAGAAGTTTACAGTGTATATACAGTTTGTGATTGACTGACGTCTATCACATGGTACAGAGGGCCGGAAAATTTAAGCAGATTTTTAAATTTGTCAGAAAAAAACTACTGTTAATTTTAAATTCAGACCTGTTCGCTTTTTATGCACTTGTTGATTATGCAATTCTAGTGTATTTGATGGTAATTTTAGCAGTACAAAGAAATAGAAATAATGAGACGTGCATTCATATTAGAAGGAATAATAAAACATGACAGTTTTTATTATATTTGTTGTATTTGTCAGAGAATGATAAACAGTCATTTGGCAAAAAAATAGTTAATTTGTTCATGTGGTTAAATTGTTAAAGAGATATGAAACCCGAAATGTTTCTTTCATGATTTAGATAGTGTGCCATTTATACGACTTTCTAATTTACTTCTATTATCTAATTTGCTTCATTTTCTTGGTATCCTTTGTTGAAGAAGCAGCAATGCACTACTGGGAGCTAGCTGAAATTACTGGGTGAGCCAATAACATGAGGCATGTATGTGCAGCCACCAATCAGCAGCTCCTGAGCCTACCTAGGTATGCTTTTCAACAAAGGATAACAAGAGAACAACAAAATTAGATAATAGAGGTAAATTGGAAAGTTGTTTAAAATTACGTTATCCTGAATCATGAAAGAAAACAAATTGAGTTTCATGTCCCTTTAATCTAGAGTCAGAAAAAGCATTTTGTGATGGTGGGAAAGGACACTATTCAATTGCAATCCAGCAATGTCTGTGTCGGCTCATAAGTATGTAATCTTTACTTTTGTTTTGTGCTGCTGCTGGCTTGTTTTTGTGCTGCTGCTACTGGCTTGTTTTTGTGCTGCTGCTGGCTTGTTTTTGTGCTGCTGGCTTGTTTTTGTGCTTCTGCTGCTGGCTTGTTTTTGTGCTGCTGCTGGCTTGTTTTTGTGCTGCTGCTACTGGCTTGTTTTTGTGCTGCTGCTGGCTTGTTTTTGTGCTGCTGCTGGCTTGTTTTTGTGCTTGTGCTGCTGGCTTGTTTTTGTGCTGCTGCTGCTGCTGGCTTGTTTTTGTGCTGCTGCTGGCTTGTTTTTGTGCTGCTGCTGGCTTTTTTTTGTGCTGCTGCTGGCTTGTTTTTGTGCTGCTGCTGGCTTGTTTTTGTGCTGCTGCTGGCTTGTTTTTGTGCTGCTGCTGCTGGCTTTTTTTGTGCTGCTGCTGGCTTGTTTTTGTGCTGCTGCTGGCTTGTTTTTGTGAAATAAGGATAAGAACTCCCCACACTTTAGATCACTAGAGTATCACTAAATTGTATATTTACACACGAAAACTTCAGTTTTAAAGAGACTTGCTCTTGCTTTTGTGTTAAAAACTGTGCTTTGTCCCAGGGTCCCAAGACAGGCCACAAGGCAAACGGCTGCCAATTGCCTAAACCAGCTGTTTGATTTGCAGCATTTGGAGACAAAGCTCGAAAGCTAAAGGTGTTTAATGTCCTTGTAATTTCTTCACCACTAGTTATCTGTAATTCTGTTGTGCTCACTTGCATAAAATTGTTTACTATTGGGGAGTGGGTCCTTACCTTTATTTGCTTCTACCACAGCAGACGGACCTCTGTTCCATGTAGCGACTACTCTCCCACTAAAGTAGTATTGTTGAGAAAAAAAACTAATCTGAATCTAATTCCTGCCCTCCTGAGCATGTCATTTCTGCTTTAGGATGTCCCTTTAAAATTCAAAGGGACATGAAACCCTTTTCTCTCTCTCATGATTTAGATAGAACATACGAGTTTAAACAACTTTCTAAATTACTTCTATTATCTAATTTGCTTTACTTTGTCCCTTTGCTACTTCATAATGGCACACGGCTGGCACACTATTCTGCGGAGAACACGATTTGCATGTGTTTTGGTTAACCAGTCTATTACATGTCTGTGCATGCATCAGTGTTTATAAAGCGCCATACAGGGGTGCTCCCTTACACCCCAGGGCTATATACCCCCCTCCTATATTACCCTTGCCCTGTATATACATGCAGTGTGTATTTAGTGACCTGCTGAATAACCCAGAGTCATCGTTTAAGTCTGCTGAGGGCTGTGGTATGAAGAAATGTTTACACTGCGATAACAGCTTACATGACCTGGGCATTAATGTGCAAAAAGAAAAGGCCAAACATTATCTGGAGAAATAAAATGGAATTTGCAGATTGTTGTATGAGTTGCAAACATATACGTTATAATTTGGTCCCTTAGTGAGCAGCGCTTATAAATTGCAGCCATATCACTATGAATGCCAACAAAACCCAGATAGATGCTGATGTAATATATCTAGTATATCTAGTAGTATATATGGCGGCACAGCTAAAATAAAACCCAGATAGATGCTGATGTAATATATCTAGTAGTATATATGGCGGCACAGCTAAAATAAAACCCAGATAGATGCTGATGTAATATATCTAGTATATCTAGTAGTATATATGGCGGCACAGCTAAAATAAAACCCAGATAGATGCTGATGTAATATATCTAGTAGTATATATGGCGGCACTGCTAAAATAAAACCCAGATAGATGCTGATGTAATATATCTAGTATATCTAGTAGTATATATGGCGGCACAGCTAAAATAAAACCCAGATAGATGCTGATGTAATATATCTAGTATATCTAGTAGTATATATGGCGGCACAGCTAAAATAAAACCCAGATAGATGCTGATGTAATATATCTAGTATATCTAGTAGTATATATGGCGGCACAGCTAAAATAAAACCCAGATAGATGCTGATGTAATATATCTAGTATATCTAGTAGTATATATGGCGGCACAGCTAAAATAAAACCCAGATAGATGCTGATGTAATATATCTAGTAGTATATATGGCTGCACAGCTAAAATAAAACCCAGATAGATGCTGATGTAATATATCTAGTAGTATATATGGCGGCACAGCTAAAATAAAACCCAGATAGATGCTGATGTAATATATCTAGTATATCTAGTAGTATATATGGCGGCACAGCTAAAATAAAACCCAGATAGATGCTGATGTAATATATCTAGTATATCTAGTAGTATATATGGCGGCACAGCTAAAATAAAACCCAGATAGATGCTGATGTAATATATCTAGTATATCTAGTAGTATATATGGCGGCACAGCTAAAATAAAACCCAGATAGATGCTGATGTAATATATCTAGTAGTATATATGGCGGCACAGCTAAAATAAAACCGAGATAGATGCTGATGTAATATATCTAGTATATCTAGTAGTATATATGGCGGCACAGCTAAAATAAAACCCAGATAGATGCTGATGTAATATATCTAGTATATCTAGTAATATATATGGCGGCACAGCTAAAATAAAACCCAGATAGATGCTGATGTAATATATCTAGTAGTATATATGGCGGCACAGCTAAAATAAAACCCAGATAGATGCTGATGTAATATATCTAGTAGTATATATGGCGGCACAGCTAAAATAATACCCAGATAGATGCTGATGTAATATATCTAGTATATCTAGTAGTATATATGGCGGCATAGCTCAAATAAAACCCAGATAGTGCTACAGTATTCATATTTTCAGTGTAGGTGGTGGTTTCAACATGTAAATGCAGCTGTTTCAAATGTCAAAATAAAGGTAAAGGAGCCATGTGTAATCCTTTGAATACCCTCATACAGGTAAAGCCACTTTACAGTGCACTGTTACGTTAGTTTATATGGAGAGGTTGTCTATAGTATAAAGGGTCTCGTGTCTCAGTCTGAGTAGCACCTAAGTAACGGTATACAGTAATGATCTGGGACTGAAAGACAGTAAACAGCTTGAGATTTTCATGTAACGTGTTTAGTTATGCGTAATAAACGTTCAATATCCTTTAATTATTGTGTCCCCTTTTCATGTAATTTAGCTCTGAAAATTGTGAATTATGTAATTCTCACACCTTGAATTCTTAATGCTAACCCTGCTACATATATATACCTAACCTGGTTTTAACAGCTGCAAAATAATTGCATCCTATACCAACATAATAACCGTGTCTAACCTTGTTGTCTACAGCCTCATGCCCAGATTGGCTCCTACAAATAATGGTTTGCAGAAAACAAGATGTTAATTTGCTTTAAAAATGTTTACACTTGGCTGATATGACATTCTATAGCAACACAACAGAAATGTTTCCTTGTGTTTAGAACTGCAACGTAAAAGCAGTAGTGTCCCCCAGGAATTGAGTCAGCTGTGGTGTAATATACACACAGTAACGTGTTATACACAGAGGCTTCCTGCAGATTGCCCGTCATGAGATCAGTAGCAGATGTCTGTGAGTCAGGGCGCGAACAGTGACTCACAAAACCACCCTTTTCCTGTGTCACTGATTCCTCTGAAACCGCACAGTTCTTGTGACTGACATCTCTGTGTATCCAAATGTATTTTGTGGAACTTGCATTTTTTTATATGGGATTCAATTGCTCATTGTATATTGTTTAGCGGGTTTTTGTCAAGATAGGAAAATATTTTCTACAGATTTAAGCGTACATTGTTACACTCCATTCCTGTCGTTCAGCAGAAATTGGTAACGTTGTTGAAATCACAGCCAGATCATTTGTGTGCACAATTTATCCCCTGACTGACTACTCATTGGCTCCAGCATTTTCTTTGGCATGAAAACAAAAAGTAGTTTTATTCAGTGTTTTCCAATCCATAACTGTAAATAGTAAAAATAAATGCAGTGTGTTCCCTTTACTTATATTGCCCAATTTTCCTGTAATTTACATCACTGTCTTCAAAGATGCTGAAGTGGGATCAGCAAATGACCGACCCTGCAACATGCCACCATGTGATTAAATATGTTAGTACAGAATATCCTTTACATCTGACCACACCAAATGAGATCAGATAAATCTTATCAAGTGGCTTTTCTAAGGGTGTATCCCTGAACTGCTGTGAGATAGTAGTAAAATCTTGCAACTTGATCTTTTACAGCACATTCAAATGTTAAACGTTGTGACCGTGCTTATTAAAGAGCTCTGTTTAAACGTGCTTATTTTATTTAGCACGGTAGGATGGTCACTACTCAGTCATATTTGGTCTTCAGAGCTTATTTTAACCCTTTACAGGTGCCAGTCAATTAAACGTTAACTCATGATACTGGGAGCGGCCATCTTGAAGTTTAGGTATTCTTGCACCCTGTGCCCAGTCACAGAACGGTAATGTTGCCGGCTTTTTGACGGATGTATTGTTCACTTAGAGTATAGGGTGGGAGAGCATTACTCATATTATTGATGTGGCCTTCAGTGATGGTAAATCCAAGTGTATAACAAACACTATCATCACTAAAAATAAACATTAGTTTGTCATCATTTACTAAAAAACGTTGTTAAACTCGCCCTATATGTGCCGCAATTATATCGCTAACTCAGCGCCTCCGGCCGCCCACAGCACAGTGCTCTTCTTCAATGAGGTGACGTTTCCACCTCGCTGTGCTAGGATGTCAGGTGACACACATGGCTATTGGTGGAAAGGGACGAAAGAGTAGAAGTGATGACTTAGACAAATGTTTGTTTATTTTAAGAGATGGTAAATCCTAGCGGTTTTTTATACGCTTGGATTTACCATCACTTTAAACTATATATAAAAACTACACAACCATTCCGCACTCTACCACGCACACTAACCTGAAGTGCACAAAAAGCCGCCACTGACCTGTCTGTTCATCACTTCAGTCCCCTGTAAAGAGTCACAGTAAGAGAACAATCACACAGGAGGCCTGGAGAGCAGTAATCATTCTGCTGTAGTTGTGTCCTGCGTATTGTGAAGGTTATAGACCCTTCTTGTTAAATTCTGGTTCCTCAGATGAAAACTCACCAGCTAATAACAGGCGCGCGGCAGAAACAAACCTCATAATCATAAAACCGAGAAAAATGTTAGTTGTGTTAAATAAAAACTGCACCATAAACACAAATACCCCCATTATTATGCACATATAAATATCATTATTGCATATAACTGTGTTTAATCCCCTGCAAACGTGTTAAACACATAGTTAAAGTCAGTTCCAGAGCAGCAATGCACTACTGTGAGCTAGCTGAGCACATCCACTGAGCCAATGGCAAGAGGCATATATGTATAGCCACCTATCACCAGCTAGCTCTCGGTAGTGCATTGCTGCGTTTAAGAATACCTAGGCATGCTTTTCAACAAAGGATACCAAGATGTTGAGCTAAACACATAGCTAAAGTTCTGCTCTGAAGCTACAGCACATTGCAGCACTTGAGAAGGACACAACTAGTTATTTGGTGGTACATGCGGAAGCTGCTCCTAATTGGCTCACTGGGTGCTCTGCTCAGTTGCAATGTGCTGCTGCTCCTAGTTAGGGCTTTGGCTATGTATTTAAGCTATTTGTGGAGCATTATTAAACACACAGTTTAACAGAGACATTGGTGTAAAGATAACACATTAGAGCATTTTATTTTTGTTTTCTTCTGTTAAGTGTGATCAGTCCACGGGTCATCATTACTTGTGGGATATTAACTGCTCCCCTACAGGAAGTGCAAGAGGATTCACCCAGCAGAGTTGCTATATAGCTCCTCCCCTCTACGTCACCCCCAGTCATTCTCTTGCACCCAACGACTAGATAGGATGTGTGAGAGGACTATGGTGATATATTTAGTTTTTATATCTTCAATCAAAAGTTTGTTATTTTATAATAGCACCGGAGTGTGTTATTCCTTCTCTGGTAGAATTTGAAGAAGAATCTACCTGAGTTTTTCTATGATTTTAGCCGGAGTAGTTAAGATCATATTGCTGTTTCTCGGCCATCTGAGGAGAGGTAAACTTCAGATCAGGGGACAGCGGGCAGATTAATCTGCAAAGAGGTATGTAGCAGTTTATTATTTTCTGACATGGAATTGATGAGAAAATCCTGCCATACCGTTATAATGTAAACTCAGCCTTGAATGCAGTAGATGTAGCTGATATCAGGCTGTCATGTATGTATATTTTACACTTCAGTTTTCTGGGAAATGGTACTTCTCTGGCTTTTAAACTGTATACATAGACTTAACCTATTTTGCAGGGACTTGCAATAGGTTTTAAATGACAATTAATTATTGAGGTAAAACGTTTTTTTGCTGGCATGTAAAAACGTTTTTTTTTTCTCTGAGGTACTGGGTGAAAAAATGTTTTGGGCACTTTTTTTCCACTTGGCAATAGTTTTGATTTAAATTAGAGCAGTTCACTGATCCCTCTCACTGTTATGTGTGTGGGGGAGGGGCCATTTTGGTGCTTTCACTATGCATCAGAAAAACTCAGTCAGAGGTTCATTTTCTTCCTGCATGATCCGGTTCATCTCTACAGAGTTCAGGGATCTCAAGAGTCTTTTTTGAGGGAAGTAATCATTCACAGCAGAGCTGTGCTGATTGTATTGACTGTGATATAAAAAACGTTTATTTGTGTATTTTTTTCTGCTGCCTGGGTTAGTTATCATTTGCTGAGGGGAACAATCCTTTGCTAAAACTGTATATTCTGACAAAGATTGATGCTATAACTTAATTATTTTATCTGTTATAATATTTTCTGTGCTTCTTAAAGGCACAGTTCGTTTTCATATTATTTGTAAATTACTTTGAAAAGTATTTCCAAGTTGCTGTTTATTTGCTAGTGTGTTAAACATGTCTGATTCAGAGGAATATCTCTGTGCTATATGTGTTAATGCCAAAGTGGAGCCCAATAGAAATTTATGTACTAAATGTATTGATGCTACTTTAAAAAACAGTCAATCTGTACAAATTGAACATATTTCACCAAACAACGAGGGGAGAGTTATGCCGACTAACTCGCCTCACGTGTCAGTACCTGCATCTCCCGCTCAGGAGGTGCGTGATATTGTAGCGCCGAGTGCATCTGGGCGGCCATTACAAATCACATTACAAGATATGGCTACTGTTATGACTGAAGTTTTGGCTAAACTACCAGAACTAAGAGGTAAACGTGATCACTCTGGGATGAGAACAGAGTGCGCTGATAATGCAAGGGCCATGTCTGATACTGCGTCACAGTTTGCAGAACGTGAAGACGGAGAGCTTCATTCTGTGGGTGACGGTTCTGATCCAAATAAACTGGACTCAGACATTTCAAATTTTAAATTTAAGCTTGAGAACCTCCGTGTGTTACTAGGGGAGGTATTAGCGGCTCTGAATGATTGTAACACAGTTGCAATCCCAGAAAAAATGTGTAGGTTGGATAAATATTTTGCGGTACCGACGAGTACTGACGTTTTTCCTATACCTAAGAGACTTACTGACATTGTTACTAAGGAGTGGGATAGACCCGGTGTGCCTTTCTCACCCCCTCCTATATTCAGAAAAATGTTTCCAATAGACGCCGCCACACGGGACTTATGGCAAATGGTCCCTAAGGTGGAGGGAGCAGTTTCTACTTTAGCTAAGCGTACCACTATCCCAGTGGAGGATAGCTGTGCTTTTTCAGATCCAATGGATAAAAAATTAGAGGGTTACCTTAAGAAAATGTTTGTTCAACAAGGGTTTATATTGCAACCTCTTGCATGTATTGCGCCTGTCACGGCTGCAGCAGCATTTTGGTTTGAGTCTCTGGAAGAGACACTTCAATCATCCACACTAGATGACATCACACACAAACTTAAATTCCTTAAGTTAGCTAATTCATTTATTTCAGATGCCGTAGTACATTTAACTAAACTTGCGGCTAAAAATTCAGGATTCGCCATTCAGGCACGCAGAGCTCTGTGGCTAAAATCCTGGTCAGCTGATGTTACGTCTAAATCTAAATTGCTTAATATTCCTTTCAAAGGGCAGACCTTATTCGGGCCCGGCTTGAAAGAGATTATTGATGACATTACAGGAGGTAAAGGTCATGCCCTGCCTCAGGACAAGGCCAAAGCCAAGGCTAGACAGTCCAATTTTCGTTCCTTTCGTAATTTCAAAGCAGGAGCAGCATCAACTTCCTCTGCACCAAAACAGGAAGGAGCTGTTGCTCGCTACAGACAAGGCTGGAAACCTAACCAGTCCTGGAACAGGGGCAAACAGGCCAGAAAACCTGCTGCTGCCCCTAAGACAGCATGAATTGAGGGCCCCCGATCCGGGACCGGATCTAGTGGGGGGCAGACTTTCCCTCTTCGCCCAGGCTTGGGCAAGAGATGTTCAGGATCCCTGGGCGTTAGAGATCATATCTCAGGGATACCTTCTGGACTTCAAATCCTCTCCCCCAAGAGGGAGATTTCATCTGTCAAGGTTGTCAACAAACCTAACAAAGAAGGAAGCGTTTCTACGCTGCGTACAAGATCTTTTATTAATGGGAGTGATCCATCCAGTTCCGCGGTTGGAACAAGGACAAGGGTTTTACTCAAATCTGTTTGTAGTTCCCAAAAAGAGGGAACCTTCAGGCCAATCTTGGATTTAAAGATCCTAAACAAATTCCTAAGAGTTCCATCGTTCAAGATGGAAACTATTCGAACAATTTTGCCCATGATCCAAGAGGGTCAGTACTTGACCACAGTGGATTTAAAGGATGCTTACCTTCACATACCGATTCACAGAAGTCATTACCGGTATCTAAGGTTTGCCTTTTTAGACAGGCATTACCAGTTTGTAGCTCTTCCATTCGGACTGGCTACGGCTCCAAGAATCTTCACAAAGGTTCTGGGCACTCTTCTGGCGGTACTAAGACCGCGAGGAATTTCAGTAGCTCCGTACTTAGACGACATACTGATACAAGCTTCAAGCTTTCAAACTGCCAAATCTCATACAGAGATAGTACTGGCATTTCTAAGGTCGCATGGATGGAAAGTGAACGAAGAGAAAAGTTCTCTCTTTCCACTCACAAGAGTTCGCTTCCTGGGGACTCTGATAGATTCTGTAGAAATGAAGATTTACCTGACAGAGGACAGGTTAACAAAACTTCAAAATGCATGCCGTGTCCTTCATTCCATTCAAGAGACCAGAAATTCTCTTCTATGGTGGCTTTATCGGCCACATCTGTCCAGGGGAATGCCATTCAGCAGGCCAGACTGGTCAATTGTAACAACAGACGCCAGCCTACTAGGTTGGGGCGCTGTCTGGAATTCTCTGAAGGCTCAGGGACTATGGAATCAGGAGGAGAGTCTTCTTCCAATAAACATTCTGGAATTGAGAGCAGTCCTCAATGCTCTTCTGGCTTGGCCCCAGTTAGCAACTCGGGGGTTCATCAGGTTCCAGTCGGACAACATCACGACTGTAGCTTATATCAACCATCAATGAGGGACAAGAAGCTCCCTAGCAATGATGGAAGTATCGAAGATAATTCGCTGGGCAGAGTCTCACTCTTGCCACCTGTCTGCAATCCACATCCCGGGAGTGGAGAACTGGGAGGCGGATTTCTTAAGTCGTCAGACTTTTCATCCGGGGGAGTGGGAACTTCATCCAGAGGTCTTTGCCCAAATACTTCCACGTTGGGGCAAACCAGAGATAGATCTCATGGCGTCTCGACAGAACGCCAAGCTTCCGCGCTACGGGTCCAGATCCAGGGATCCGGGAGCGGTCCTGATAGATGCCTTGACAGCACCATGGACCTTCAGGATGGCTTATGTGTTTCCACCTTTCCCGATGCTTCCTCGATTGATTGCCAGAATCAAACAGGAGAAAGCATCAGTGATTCTAATAGCGCCTGCATGGCCACGCAGGACTTGGTATACAGATCTGGTGGACATGTCATTCTGTCCACCTTGGTCGTTACCTCTGAAACAGGACCTTCTGATTCAGGGTCCTTTCAAACATCAAAATCTAACTTCTCTGAAGCTGACTGCTTGGAAATTGAACGCTTGATCTTATCAAAGCGTGGTTTTTCTGAGTCAGTTATTGATACCTTAATACAGGCTAGGAAGCCTGTCACCAGAAAGATTTACCATAAAATATGGCGTAAATACCTATATTGGTGCGAATCCAAAGGTTACTCTTGGAGTAAGGTTAGGATTCCTAGGATATTGTCTTTTCTACAAGAAGGTTTAGAAAAGGGGTTATCCGCTAGTTCCTTAAAGGGACAGATCTCAGCTCTGTCCATTCTGTTACACAAGCGTCTGTCAGAAGTTCCAGACGTTCAGGCTTTTTGTCAGGCTTTGGCCAGGATTAAACCTGTGTTTAAAGCTGTGGCTCCACCATGGAGTTTAAACCTTGTTCTTAACGTTTTACAGGGTGTTCCGTTTGAACCCCTTCATTCCATTGATATAAAGTTGTTATCTTGGAAAGTTCTATTTTTAAGGGCTATTTCCTCGGCTCGAAGAGTCTCTGAGTTATCAGCCTTACATTGTGATTCTCCTTATTTGATTTTTCACTCGGATAAGGTAGTTCTGCGTACTAAACCTGGGTTCTTACCTAAGGTAGTCACTAACAGGAATATCAATCAGGAGATTGTTGTTCCATCCTTGTGCCCAAATCCTTCTTCGAGGAAGGAACGTCTTTTGCACAATCTGGATGTAGTTCGTGCCCTTAAATTTTATTTACAGGCAACTAAAGATTTTCGACAAACGTCTTCCCTGTTTGTCGTTTACTCTGGTCAGAGGAGAGGTCAAAAAGCTTCTGCTACCTCTCTCTCTTTTTGGCTTCGTAGCATAATTCGTTTAGCTTATGAGACTGCTGGACAGCAGCCTCCTGAAAGAATTACAGCTCATTCCACTAGAGCTGTGGCTTCCACTTGGGCCTTTAAGAATGAGGCCTCTGTTGAACAGATTTGCAAGGCTGCAACTTGGTCTTCGCTTCATACTTTTTCCAAATTTTACAAATTTGACACTTTTGCTTCCTCTGAGGCTATTTTTGGGAGAAAGGTTCTTCAGGCAGTGGTTCCTTCTGTATAAAGAGCCTGCCTATCCCTCCCGTCATCCGTGTACTTTTGCTTTGGTATTGGTATCCCACAAGTAATGATGACCCGTGGACTGATCACACTTAACAGAAGAAAACATAATTTATGCTTACCTGATAAATTCCTTTCTTCTGTAGTGTGATCAGTCCACGGCCCGCCCTGTTTTAAGGCAGGTAAATATTTTTTAAATTATACTCCAGTCACCACTTCACCCTTGGCTTTTCCTTTCTCGTTGGTCCTTGGTCGAATGACTGGAGGTGACGTAGAGGGGAGGAGCTATATGCAGCTCTGCTGGGTGAATCCTCTTGCACTTCCTGTTGGGGAGGAGTAATATCCCAGAAGTAATGATGACCCGTGGACTGATCACACTACAGAAGAAAGGAATTTATCAGGTAAGCATAAATTATGTTTTTTTGAATAAAGAAAGCAGGAGAGTGAGTAGCAGATACTAATACCCCCTCCCCCAGCACATCCACTGTTAGCAGCCCCCAGATTGTAAAATCTAAAAACGCCTTGTGCTGAGGGAATATCTGTACCTCTCGGTCTATACCTCTCAGGGCTTTAGCAACTGTATATTTGTATTCACTAACATTATATGTGTGATTTAATAACCCTGCACCTAACTGTAACTGAAGAAACGTATAGAAAATGTAATCCACAAACACTGACACCTAAAGGTCACACTGTGAAACTACAATATCTGTACCTCTCAGTCTTTACCTCTCAGGGCTTTAGCAACTGTATATTTGTATTCACTAACATTATATGTGTGATTTAATAACCCTGCACCTAACTGTAACTGAAGAAACGTATAGAAAATGTAATCCACAAACACTGACACCTAAAGGTCACACTGTGAAACTACAATATCTGGACGATGACTTATTGCAGCGAGCTCCTTCAGGATTTGCTGATGCCGTTATTACACAGTGGTAATGCTGTACATGTGGATAACACGTGCTGATTTGTTGCCATAGTTACGGAGGGGTACACAGTGTTGGATTTGGGTTTGATGTGGGAGGTGCAGTGTTCTGTCAGATTCTGCGACCCGTCGGAATTTGCGACCGTGCGACAGATCACCAGCTTGTTATACTTTTTCATCTGCTGATGATTATTTGTTTTTTGTGCTTTGCTCACATTTATGTTGGGGTTATGTTTATTTGAACTTCACACTCTCTTGCCTTTTTAAACAAATATTTTAAGTAAAAGCAGGTTTATATTTAATGTAAAACAAACTGGAAGTGCGTGTTTGTTTACAACAGATTATTGGGCCTGTTGTTCGCTGGCTGTTGGAACAGCTCCCACAGCAAAACAGTTTTATTCAGCACAATATCATCCAATAAAGCAAAGCTTGACAAACCCTGGCACCAGGGAGCCACTGGCACCTTTTAAATAAGGATCTCCTTCTCTATCTCCATTTACCCTCTCCATCACCACCTCCCCTTTTTGTCCCTCTCTCTATCTCCCTCCCCCTTTTTCCTTCCCTTTCTCCCCTCTCTCTCTGTTCCTCTTTCCAGCTCCCTCTCTTCTCTGCTCTTGCCTCACTGTCCTTTCCCTCTCCCTTTCTCCCCTCTCTCCCTTGCTCTCTTCTGCTCATTCTCTCCACCTCTCTTGCTATCTCCCTCTCTCGCTCGCTATCTCTCGCTCGCTCGCTATCTCCCTCTCTCGCTCGCTATCTCCCTCTCTCTCCCTCTCTTGCTATCCCCCTCTCTTGTTCTCTTCCTCCCTCTCTCCCTCCCCCTCTCTCTCCCTATCTTGCTATGTCTCCCTCTCTCTCTCTCTCTTGCTATCTCCCTCTCTCTCTTGCTATCCCCCTCTCTTGTTCTCTCCCTCGCTCTCTCTCTCCCTCCCTCTCTCTCTCTCCCTCTCTCCCTCTCTTGCTATCTCCCTCTCTCTTGCTATCCCCTTCTCTTGTTCTCTCCCTCGCTCTCTCCCTCCCTCTCTTGCTATCCCTCTCTCTCCCCCCTCTCTCTCTCTCCCCCTCTCTATCTCCCCCCTATCTCTACCCCCCTCTCTCTCTCCCCCTCTCTCTTTCCCTCTTGCTATCTCCCTCCCCTTCTCTCTCTCTCCCGCTCGATCTCCCTTTCTCTCCCTCTCTACACCTATCTTGCTCTCTCTCTCTCCCTTTCTTGCTATCTCCCTCTCTTGCTATCTCTCTCCCTCCCTCTTTCTCCCCCCTTTTCTTTCTCTCTCTCTCCCTCCTTTTCCCCCTCTCTCTTCCTCCCCCATTCTCTCTCTCTCTCTCGCTCCCTCTCTTGCTCTCTCCCCCCCCCTCTCTCTCTCTCTACCCCTCTCTCCCTCTCTTGCTATCTTTCTCTCTCTTCCTCTCTCCAATCTCTCCCTCTCTTGCTATCTCTCTCTCCCTCTCTTGCTATCTCTCTCTCCCTCTCTTGCTATCTCCCTCTCTTGCTATCTCTCTCTCTCCCTCTCGTTATCTTTCTCCCTTTTCCCTCTCTTTCTCTTCCTCCCCCATTTTGTCTCTCGGTCTCTCTCTCTGTCTCGGTCTCTCTCTTGGTCTCTCTCTAGGTCTCGCTCTCTCTCTCGGTCTCACTCTCTCTCTCGGTCTCGCTCTCTCTCTCGGTCTCTCTCTGGCTATCTCTCCCTCAGTTAAACAAAAACATAGCCATCACAAATCTCCTTTATTTGTTTCAATCGATCCCTGTTCTTAGCTGCTACAGCAGCCCACAATTAAAAAAAATTTTTGCTAAGAGGTGAAGTTTTCACCTCTTAGCCAATAGCTGTGCGGTAAATCCAGCTTGGCGCCCATGGGAGCCGGATTTACAGCACGGCTATTGGCTAAGATGTGAAAACGTCACCTCTTAGCAAAAAATTTTTTTTAGCCGTGGGCTGCTGTAGCAGCTAAGAACAGTGATTGGTTGCAACAAATAAAGGAGCTTTCTACATGAAGTATCTTATACTTATCTTATACTTCATGAATGAAAGTCCCCTTTATTTGTTTCAACAGTCAATCCTAGCGTTTGTAAAACGCTAGGATTGACTTTCACTTTAAACAAAAACATAAAAAAGGGGAATAATACAGACTACTTGTTGATGTTTTTGTTTAACTGAGGGCAAGGACAGCATTTCTTATTGTATTAGACTCCATTCTATATTTAAAAGCACTGTTTTGTATTTTTCTTTCTCAATAAAGTTGTTTTAAAAATATCAGCATCTAATTCGTTAATGTTAAGTTTATTAATTTATCAAAAATAATTGTAATGTGACTTGTTATAACTGTACATTACAGCGACATAAATAAAGGTATCGTAGTTCTTTGAAATTAAACTACATTACCCATCATGCATTACATATACAAACCACCTTTGTGCGCAAAACTGAAGCACTAACGTGTGCGAGCAGGAATGCCATGACATGGCACGCAAAGAACTTGTCAAACAGCTGATGCCACGTGACAGGAAGTGACGTGGTTCGCGGATTTAACGGGTTCGCTATTTTGTCCGAACACCGGGACCTGTTGTATCAGATTTACAATCTCTAATGTTGACGGCGTGGAGGTTGAATTGTTAATTTGGAAGCACAGGGGCTTTTCAGATGCAGTAGTTGATCCCTTCTATAGACCAGAAAACCTGTAACAAGGAAATTCCTTTAGAATACCTAAAATGCTTACAGTTAGACTAGGGTTTATCAGCAACCTCTGAAGGGCTAGATCTCTGCTCTTTCTGTTTCATCTCACAGAATGATAGCCACGTTGCCTTTGTACAAGCATTGGTCAGGATTAGACCTGTTGTAAAACCTATTTCTCCTTCCATGGAATCTCCATTTAGTCCTTTCCGTTTTGCAGACTCTTCCTTTTGAACCCATGCACAGTATTGATATTAAACTTCTATCTTGGAAAGTTCTCTTTCTCTTAGCAATTTCTTTTTCTTAGAGAGTTATCTTTGTTGCGTGAATCTGTCACAGAGATAAGGCAGTTTTGCCGACCCTCTACAGATTTTTACCCACGGTCGTCTCTTCAGAAAACTGAAATCAAGAGATTGTGGTTCCTTCTTTGTGCCCAAATCCTGCTACTTCTAAGGAAAGACTTCTTCACAACTTAGATGCAGTTAGAGCCTTAAAGGGATATAAAACCCATTTTTTTTCTTTAATGATTTAGATAGAACATACAGTTTTACACAACTTTCTAATTTACTTCTATTATCATATTTTCTTCGTTTTCTTGTTATCCTTATCTGAAAAGCAGAAATGTAAGCTCAAGAGTGTGCACGTGTCTGCAGCAGTTTTGCAACAACGTTATACATTAGCAGGGGCACTAGATGGCAGCACTATTTCCTGTCATGTGGTGCTTCAGGCATGTGCATGCTACCTACATAGGTGTCTCTTCAACAAAGAATAACATGAGAATGAAATAAATTTGATAATAGAAGTAAATTGGAAACTTTTTAAAAAAATTGTATTCTCCATCTGAATCATGAAAGAAAATGTTTGGGTTTAATGTCCCTTTACGGTTTTATGTACAGGCTACTGAGGATTTCAGACAAAGTTCCAGCTTATTTATCCATTTGCCTGGTCCTTGTTTGGGACAGAAGGCTACTGCAGTTACTCTGGCTTCATGGTTCAAATAGGGGATTCACAAAGCTCACTTGGTGGGGGGAAAGTCGCCCCCTAAATGATCTACAGCTCAGTATTCACTTCTTGGTGGGGGGAAAGTCGCCCCTAAATGATCTACAGCTCAGTATCCACTTCTTGTTGGGGGGAAAGTCGCCCCCTAAATGATCTACAGCTCAGTATTCACTTCTTGGTAGGGGGAAAGTCGCCCCTAAATGATCTACAGCTCAGTATCCACTTCTTGGTGGGGGGAAAGTCGCCCCCTAAATGATCTACAGCTCAGTATTCACTTCTTGGTGGGGGGAAAGTCGCCCCCTAAATGATCTACAGCTCAGTATTCACTTCTTGGTGGGAAGAAAGTCGCCCCCTAAATGATCTACAGCTCAGTATTCACTTCTTGGTGGGGGGAAAGTCGCCCCCTAAATGATCTACAGCTCAGTATCCACTTCTTGGTGGGGGGAAAGTCGCCCCCTAAATGATCTACAGCTCAGTATTCACTTCTTGGTGGGGGGAAAGTCGCCCCCTAAATGATCTACAGCTCAGTATTCACTTCTTGGTGGGGGGAAAGTCGCCCCCTAAATGATCTACAGCTCAGTATTCACTTCTTGGTGGGGGGAAAGTCGCCCCCTAAATGATCTACAGCTCAGTATCCACTTTTTGGTGGGGGGGAAAGTCGCCCCCTAAATGATCTACAGCTCAGTATCCACTACTTGTTGGGGGGAAAGTCGCCCCCTAAATGATCTACAGCTCAGTATCCACTTCTTGGTGGGGGGGAAAGTCGCCCCCTAAATGATCTACAGCTCAGTATCCACTTCTTGGTGGGGGGGGAAAGTCGCCCCCTAAATGATCTACAGCTCAGTATCCACTTCTTGGTGGGGGGGAAAGTCACCCCCTAAATGATCTACAGCTCAGTATCCACTTCTTGGTGGGGGGGAAAGTTGCCCCCTAAATGATCTACAGCTCAGTATCCACTACTTGGTGGGGGGAAAGTCGCCCCCTAAATGATCTACAGCTCAGTATCCACTTCTTGGTGGGGGGGAAAGTCGCCCCCTAAATAATCTACAGCTCAGTATCCACTACTTGGTGGGGGGGAAAGACTCCCCCTAAATGATCTACAGCTCAGTATCCACTTCTTGGTGGGGGGAAAGTCGCCCCCTAAATGATCTACAGCTCAGTATCCACTTCTTGGTGAGGGGAAAGTCGCCCCCTAAATGATCCACAGCTCAGTATCCACTTCTTGGTGGGGGAAAAGTCGCCCCCTAAATGATCTACAGCTCAGTATCCACTTCTTGGTGGGGGGAAAGTCGCCCCCTAAATGATCTACAGCTCAGTATTTACTTCTTGGTGGGGGGAAGTCGCCCCCTAAATGATCTACAGCTCAGTATTTACTTCTTGGTGGGGGGAAAGTCGCCCCCTAAATGATCTACAGCTCAGTATTCACTTCTTGGTGGGGGGAAAGTCGCCCCCTAAATGATCTACAGCTCAGTATTTACTTCTTGGTGGGGGGAAAGTCGCCCCCTAAATGATCTACAGCTCAGTATTCACTTCTTGGTGGGGGGAAAGTCACCCCCTAAATGATCTACAGCTCAGTATTCACTTCTTGGTGGGGGGAAAGTCGCCCCCTAAATGATCTACAGCTCAGTATCCACTTCTTGCTGGGGGGAAAGTCGCCCCCTAAATGATCTACAGCTCAGTATCCACTTCTTGGTGGGGGAAAAGTCGCCCCCTAAATGATCTACAGCTCAGTATCCACTTCTTGGTGGGGGAAAAGTCGCCCCCTAAATGATCTACAGCTCAGTATCCACTTCTTGGTGGGGGGAAAGTCGCCCCCTAAATGATCTACAGCTCAGTATCCACTTCTTGGTGGGGGAAAAGTCGCCCCCTAAATGATCTACAGCTCAGTATCACTTCTTGGTTCTTTAACAATGAGGTTTCAGTGGAATAGATTTGCAGAGCTGCAACCTGGTTCTCCTTACACACATCGGCCAAATGTTATTGTTTTGATGTTTTGGGCAGTAAACTGTGTCTGACACATAGGAACTGCCTTTTCTTTTTGTCCTGCCCTCTTTTCTTGAGGACTCCACAGCTTGGGTGTTGGATCCCACATGTCAAGGCTCATAGACTCTCACCACCTTATAAAAGAGAAAAACATTTTTGCTCCTGCTTTGGGTTTTATGTTCCTTTAACAGAAAAGGTAGGAAAGGCAAACATTTTCTTTTGTGTTTAAGATTGAGAATACCATTTACTTTGATTAGCTAATTTGCTTTGTTTTCTTGGTATCCTTTGAAAAGCATACCTAGGTAGGCTCAGGGGCTGGGAGTCATCTTTTGATTGGTGGCTGTACAAATTTTCCCGTTATCATTGGCTTACTGGTGTGTTCATCTAGCTCAGACATCCTCAAACTTGGCCCTCCAGAGGTTTTGGAACTACATTTCCCATGATGCTGAACCCGCTGATATGCTGGCTGAGCATCATGGGAAATGTAGTTCCTAAACCTCTGGAGGGGCGGAGTTTGAGGATGTCTGATCTAGCTCCCAGTAAGTGCATTGCTGCTACTTTAATAAAAGATACCAAGAATGAAGCAAAATTGACAATGAAATAAAATTGGAAAGTTGTTTAAAATGAAGAAACATTGGGATTCATGTCCCTTTAACCTTCTTCTGCTCAGCTATATGTTAAACTGAGTAGTACTGGGAGGTGGGAGGGCTTAAAAGTTCTTGTTTGGGGTTCTTTGCCTCCTCCCAGTGGCAGGAATTCAATCCCACACTTCAAGGCTTGTGGGCTCTCACCACCATGAAAGAAAGGAATTTATCAGGTAAGCATGCATTGTTTTTTCCTGGTGCTGACTTGCTCTAAGCTATAATCTGCCTATAGTGGTAGCTCAGAACCTGTTGTATGAGTTTGTCACTTCTGTCTTGCAAGTACTGTGTATCACTAGGGTGGTTGTGCTATAAATATATAGAGTAATTAGTCTTACATAACTGACCACTAATGCCTATTTATCAAAGAATGTAAATTGGATTCTATAAACCACTGATCTGTTTCCGCTGTCTCGTTTTGTAAACATTTTAAAGTGACATAAACTTGCTGTAATCTGTTAGAGCACTTTATCACACTGTTGTTTGCATATCATTTTGTGTTTAACTCGAGGGGTTAAAAAGATGTTTACATCGGCTCTAGAGCATAGCCCATGATAAGGGACACATATGTGCAGCCACCAATAATCAGCTAGCTCTCAGTACTGCATTGCTGCTCCTGAGCCTACACTTTCAGCAGAGGACATCAAAAGAATGAAGTCAATTGAAAAGACTCTTGTCCCTTTTTTCTTCTGATTAGAAATCCAGTGTGGAATGTTCATTTACAAAAACTATGAAAATGTTTTTGTTTTTTTGGGGGCATGAAAAGGTTAAAAAGGTTTTGTTTCACATAAATAATTTGTATTGTAAAGAGTGCAACCAAGAGCGCATTATTATCTGTTAAAGGGACACTGAGGTCAAAATGAAACTGTCGTGATTCAGATAGAGCAGACCGTTTTAAACAACTTTCCAATTCACATCCATTATCTAAATGTGCAGAGTCTTTTTATATTTACACTTTCCGAAGCGGCAGCTTCTACTGAGCATGTGCAAGATTTACAGACTGTACATATACGCATTTTGTGATTGGCTGATGGCTGTCACATGATGTAGTGGGAAGGAAAACAAAAGTAACTTTGTCTAGTGCTTTGCATTGTATGCTTTATTCTGCATGTATTGATTATGCTATCTACCGTGTTTAGGGCCCCTATAAAAAGATAACGTTTTATAGTAATATTGCTCTGCCATTTTTTTTAAATCAAATTGTCCTCATTTTATTTAGAAGACGCAACGTTTTTATTATTTTTCTAATAATGCGTTGATTTGCTAGTCCAATAAAAAACAAACGGTATCTTTTGTGAAAGAAGCAGCTGGATTAAATGCAGTATAATAGTTTATTATGTCTTCAGTATGTATATAAACTAGGGATGTGCATTAGTTTTGTTAGCTGTGGAATAAGCGCCCTCTCGCGTCATTCGGCTGATTTCTCTTCTTGTGAAAGTGCCGCACATTAAGCTCTGTGCAAATCCAAATCTTAGTGTGT
Source organism: Bombina bombina (assembly GCF_027579735.1). Classification (NCBI taxonomy): domain Eukaryota; kingdom Metazoa; phylum Chordata; class Amphibia; order Anura; family Bombinatoridae; genus Bombina; species Bombina bombina. The sequence continues at coordinate 145,619,290 of NC_069510.1, forward strand.
TGCACTTTCACAAGACTAAATCTAGCTCCAAAAAGAGCTGAATGCCACGAGCAGCCGCGTTCATCTGCAAACTAAACTGACAAATTCACATCCCCAGCGAATTCCTAGTAGTGCATTGCTGGTCTGCAGCTGACTTTAACTATGTGTTTAACACATTTGCAGAGGTTAAACACACACAGCATTTTTTTTATTACACTTTTTTGTCATGGAGACCTTTCACAGAATATAATTTCCATGTAGAGTGCTGACTTAAAATCACATATTACTTGTATCTAAATTGTAGCAAAAGCATCTGCTTACGGACCTCCTTGAAGCTGTCATATTTGTTGCTTTTTCTTTGGTTGTCGGCTTTGTGGTGTCTTTCTATACTAAGTATGCTCTTTAATCTATTGCAGAACGTACAGGAAAACTTCTAACAGAGTTTGGAAAGCTGTATGAGGAACAGTACGGTGTTGCGCTCTTTAATAGTGTGCGATATGAGATCGAAGGCAACGGAGGTCCACAGACGCAACTGCTGCATCGCAAGGTAGGTCAGACGAAAGCTCAGAAACACACAAACCTCATGTTCCTCTCTCCCTGATCTTTCACTCTCCTCCTGCTTCATTCTATAAACCATTATAGTTTTGTGCGCCCTCCTCTTTACCACTTGCCTTTCTCTGTCTCTCCTACCTCTTGTCTTATGATTCCCCCGTTCTGTCTCTTTTCTCTTCAGACACCATTAAAGGACCAAGTGATTTTTTCTGGGAACCTCTTCCAGTACATAGAGGACACTAGGAAATGGAGGAACCGCTTTTGCCTTGTTCCTCACCATTATGGCCCGGTGCTGTACGATAACAAGCTGGTGAGTATACTGAGATCAATAGCAAAAGTACAACATTGTTTACCACGTGCGGTGTTCAACGCTTCTGTAAATATTCTTACCAAAACACTTCCAGTTCACAGTGGGCACAATGTGGTGTTTAATGTACCAATGATTTAAATGTAGCTTTGAATAAAAATTGCATGGTTTCTTTTGCAAGATGTACCGAGTCCACGGATTCATCCTAACTTGTGGGATATTGTCCTTCCTAACAGGAAGTAGCAAAGAGAGCACCACAGCAGAGCTGTCTATATAGCTCCCCCCTTAACTCCACCCCCCAGTCATTCTCTTTGCTGGCTCTAAGCAGGAAGGGTAAAGAGAAGAGGTGTTAAACTGTTAGTTTTATTTTATCTTCAATCAAGTGTTTGTTATTTTTAAATGGTACCTTCCCATTAGGGGAAGGGGAAGCAGTAATCCTAGTGTTATCAGAGGTTTTTACTAGCTTGCATAAAGGGTTAATTTTTTGTGGGCACTCAGTTTGTTTTGTGAATTTGGGACAAACGTTTTTGTGTCTGGGAGTAACGTTTTCTGTTTTATGGGACATTTGCTTGAGGGTTCTTTGGGGTTGTTTATAACCCACATGGCTTTCAGGCAGGGTTTGTTAGTTTTGTGTAGGCCCCAGCAACATCGAGTGAGGTGGGCGTGGCCTACATTTACAAGCAGCAAGCAACTTCTCCTGAGGTCCTGATAGACTTCTGAGGGACTAATTGAAGCTTTAAACCCCATATTATCTCTTCCTAAGGGCAGGTTGGGCCACCGCAGAGCTGCGGCAAGGTGCTTTAGGAGGTTTTAACCGGATTTAGACAATTATCAATCCGTTTTTTTCATTTGGGGGATTATTGCTTTTTTACTTGTAGTGCAATCCTTACTTGTGGTGCAAGCTTAGTGGGTACACTGTTAAAATTTCGGAATTTTTGAAGCAATTTTAACCTGTTTTGCAGTTTGTGTATGCCTTTTTTTCTCTTAAAGGTACAGTACCGTTTTTGCAAATTGTGTTTTTTTCATTAAAGTGTTTTACAAGCTTGCTTGCTTTATTACTAGTCTGTTAAACATGTCTGACACTGAGGAAACTCATTGCTCAATTTGTTTAGAAGCCATTGTGGAACGCCCTCTAAGAATGTGTCCCAATTGTACTGATATGTCTATAAATTGCAAACAGCATATTTTGACCTATAAAAGTTTGGCATTAAATGATTCTCAGACAGAAGGAAATCAGGTTTTGCCATCTAGTTCTCCCCAAGTGTCACAACCAGTTACGCCCGCACAAGCGACGCCAAGTACTTCTAGTGCGTCTAATTCTTTCACCTTGCAAGATATGGCCTCAGTTATGAATACTACCCTCACAGAGGTTTTATCTAAACTGCCAGGGTTGCAAGGGAAGCGCAGTAGCTCTGGGTTAAGAAAAAACAAATGCCGAGCCTTCTGACGCTTTAGTAGCCGTATCCGATATTCCCTCACAATGTTCTGAGGTAGGGATGAGGGATTTGCTGTCTGAGGGAGAGATTTCTGATTCAGGAAAGATGTTCCCTCAGACAGATTCAGATATGACATTTAAATTTAAGCTAGAGCACCTCCGTTTATTGCTCAGGGAGGTTTTAGCTACTCTGGATGATTGTGACCCTATTGTCGTTCCAGAGAAATTGTGTAAAATGGACAAATATTTAGAGGTTCCTGTTTACACTGATGTTTTTACGGTCCCTAAGAGGATTTCGGACATTGTTACTAAGGAGTGGGATAGACCAGGTATTCCGTTCGCTCCCCCTCTTGTTTTTAAGAAAATGTTCCCCATTTCTGACACCATAAAGGACTCATGGCAGACGGTCCCTAAGGTGGAGGGAGCTATTTCTACTCTGGCTAAGCGTACAACTATACCTATTGAAGACAGTTGTGCTTTCATTGATCCTATGGATAAAAAGTTAGAGGGTCTCCTAAAGAAATTTTTTGTTCATCAGGGTTTTCTTCTTCAACCTATAGCGTGCATTGTTCCGGTAACCACTGCAGCTGCTTTTTGGTTTGAGGCTCTAGAAGAGGCTCTTCAGATGGAGACCCCACTAGATGATATTTTGGACAGAATTAAGGCCCTTAAGTTGGATAATTCTTTTATTACAGATGCTGCTTTTCATCTTGCTAATTAACGGCAAAGAATTCAGGTTTTGCCATTTTGGCGCGAGGAGCGTTATGGCTTAAGTCCTGGTCAGCTTTTGACCATCCCTTTCAAAGGTAAGACCCTATTCGGGCCTGCACTGAAAGAGATCATTTCAGACATCACTGGAGGGAAGGGTCATGCCCTCCCTCAAGATAAGTCAAATAAGACAAGGACCAAACAAAATAATTTTTGTTCCTTTCGAAACTTCAAGGGTGGTCCCGCTTCCTCTTCCCCTGCTGCAAAGCAAGAGAGGAACTTTGCTCAATCCAAGCCAACCTGGAGACCTAACCAGGCTTGGAACAAGGGTAAACAGGCCAAAAAGCCTGCTGCTGCCACTAAGACAGCATGAAGGGGTAGCCCCCGATCCGGGACCGGATCAAGTAGGGGGCAGACTTTCTCTCTTTGCTCAGGCCTGGGCAAGAGACGTTCAGGACTCCTGGGCCGTAGAAATTGTAACCCAGGGGTATCTCCTAGATTTCAAAGATTCTCCTCCAAGGGGGGGGGGGGGTTCCATCTTTCTCAATTGTCTGTAAACCAGACAAAAAGAGAGGCGTTCTTACGCTGTGTAGAAGACCTTTTTACCATGGGGGTGATCTGCCCAGTTCCGAAACAGAACAGGGGCAAGGTTTCTACTCCAATCTGTTTGTGGTTCCCAAAAAAGAGGGAACCTTCAGACCAATTCTAGATCTCAAGATCCTAAACCAATTCCTAAGAGTTCCATCCTTCAAGATGGAGACCATTCGGACTATTTTACCAATGATCCAGGAGGGTCAATATATGACTACCGTGGATCTAAAGGATGCGTATCTACACATTCCTATCCACAAAGATCATCACCAGTTCCTCAGGTTTGCCTTTCTGGACAGGCATTACCAGTTTGTGGCTCTTCCCTTAGGGTTGGCCACGGCGCCAAGAATCTTCACAAAGGTGCTAGGGTTCCTTCTGGCGGTCCTAAGGCCGAGGGGCATAGCAGTGGCGCCTTATCTAGACGACATCTTAATTCAAGCACGATATTCAATGCTCTTCAGGCGTGGCCTCAGCTGGCTTCGGCCGGATTCATCAGGTTTCAGTCGGACAACATCACGACTGTAGCTTATATCAATCATCAGGGGGGAACAAGGAGTTCCTTGGCGATGATAGAAGTTTCCAGGATAATCCAATGGGCAGAGGCTCACTCTTGCCATCTATCAGCGATCTATATTCCAGGGGTGGAGAACTGGGAGGCAGATTTTCTAAGTCGTCAGACTTTTCATCCGGGGGAGTGGGAGCTCCATCCGGAGGTGTTTGCTCAACTGGTTCAGCTATGGGGCACACCAGAATTGGATCTGATGGCATCTCGTCAGAACGCCAAACTTCCTTGTTACGGATCCAGGTCAAGGGATCCTCAGGCAGTACTGATAGATGCTCTAGCAGTACCCTGGTCGTTCAACCTGGCTTATGTGTTTCCACCATTCCCTCTCCTTCCGCGTCTGATTGCCAGAATCAAACAGGAGAGAGCTTCAGTGATTTTGATAGCGCCTGCGTGGCCACGCAGGACTTGGTATGCAGACCTGGTGGACATGTCATCTCTGCCACCATGGACTCTGCCACTGAGACGGGACCTTTTGATTCAAGGTCCATTCAAGCATCCAAATCTAATTTCTCTGCAACTGACTGCTTGGAGATTGAATGCTTGATTTTATCAAAGCGGTGTTTCTCTGAGTCGGTCATAGATACCTTGATTCAGGCTCGAAAGCCTGTCAACAGGAAGATCTATCATAAGATATGGCATAAATATATTTTTTGGTGTGAATCCAAAGGCTACTCATGGAGTAAGATCAGTATTCCTAGGATTTTGTCTTTTCTCCAAGAAGGATTGGAGAAGGGATTGTCCGCTAGTTCCTTAAAGGGACAGGTATCTGCTTTGTCTATTCTGTTGCACAAGCGTCTGGCAGATGTCCCAGACGTTCAGGCTTTTTGTCAGGCTTTAGTTAGAATTAAGCCTGTGTTTAACCTGTTGCTCCGCCATGGAGTCTCAATTTAGTTCTTAAAGTTCTTCAGGGGGTTCCGTTTGAACCCATGCATTCCATAGATATTAAGCTTCTATCTTGGAAAGTTCTGTTTCTAGTTGCTATCTCTTCAGCTCGAAGAGTTTCTGAAATATCTGCATTACAATGCGACTCGCCTTATCTTGTTTTCCATGCTGATAAGGTGGTTTTGCGTACCAAACCTGGGTTCCTCCCTAGTGTTGTTTCTAACAGGAATATAAATCAGGAAATTGTTGTTCCTTCTCTGTGTCCTAATCCTTCTTCCAAGGACTGTCTGTTGCACAACTTGGACGTGGTTCGTGCCTTGAAGTTTTATTTGCAGGCACCCAAAGATTTTCGCCAATCATCTTCTTTGTTTGTTGTCTATGCTGGAAAGCGTAGAGGTCAAAAGGCTATGACTACCTCTCTTTCCTTTTGGCTGAAAAGCATCATCCGTTTGACTTATGAGACTGCTGGACAGCAGCCTCCTGAAAGAATTACAGCTCACTCCACTAGAGCGGTGGCTTCCACATGGGCTTTTAAAAAATGATGCTTCTGTTGAACAAATTTGTAAGGCTGCGACTTGGTCTTCGCTTCATACCTTTTCCAAATTTTACAAATGTGATACTTTTGCTTCTTCGGAGGCTATTTTTGGGAGAAAGGTTTTGCAAGCAGTGGTGCCTTCCGTTTAAGGTCCCTGTCTTGTCCCTCCCTTCATCCGTGTCCTAAAGCTTTGGTATTGGTATCCCACAAGTAAGGATGAATCTGTGGACTCGGTACATCTTGCAAAAGAAAACAAAATTTATGCTTACCTGATAATTTCTTTCTTTTGCGATGTACCGAGTCCACGGCCCGCCCTGTCTATTCAAGACAGATAGTATTTTTTTTATGTAAACTTCAGTCACCTCTGCACCTTATAGTTTCTCCTTTTCTTCCTTGGCCTTCGGTCGAATGACCGGGGGGTGGAGTTAAGGGGGGAGCTATATAGACAGCTCTGCTGTGGTGCTCTCTTTGCTACTTCCTGTCAGGAAGGACAATATCCCACAAGTTAGGATGAATCCGTGGACTCGGTACATCGCAAAAGAAAGAAATTTATCAGGTAAGCATACATTTTGTTTTTATACATGGTGAGTGAGTCCGTTTTATAGATTGTATCTTCAGCAATTACAGTGCCCCCCCACACACACACTTAAAGTGATTTTCATGTACCAATGTCTTTCTCTTAGGCATATGATCGCGGTCTGCAGCCCAGAGCGGGCATCAACTGTGCTGGGTATAAAGTCCTGACCTCATTGGAACAGTACAATGAGTTACTAAGCACCATCTTGCCAGGTGCGTGTCCCTTGTCTGATTATCAGGGGTGTGTGACCAATTTGCCTGGAAGACATTTATGTGTTACGATTTGTCTTGGTATCATGTGTTTGTGTCTTGTGTCTCTTGGTGCAAGTGCCTGGCTGTGTCTGGTTACCAGAGATAAGTCTCCAGTGTCTCTGGATGCTAGATTCATAAGTGACCAGTGTCCTCGGGTGCCAGCAGTGTAAGAATGCTCATGTATGCCCAGGTTTTGGTAGTGTACTTATTGTAAGCTTATGAGTGTCTATCACATGTGTTCCTAGTGTCCCTGTGTGCTTGGCTTGTGTATGTGTGTGCCCAGTGCCTCTGTGTGCTTGGCTTGTGTATGTGTGTGCCCAGTGCCTGTGTGTGCTTGGCTTGTGTATGTGTGTGCCCAGTGCCTGTGTGTGCTTGGCATGTGTATGTGTGTGCCCAGTGCCTCTGTGTGCTTGGCATGTGTATGTGTGTGCCCAGTGCCTCTGTGTGCTTGGCATGTGTATGTGTGTGCTCAGTGCCTCTGTATGCTTGGCATGTGTATGTGTGTGCCCAGTGCCTGTGTGTGCTTGGCTTGTGTATGTGTGTGCTCAGTGCCTCTGTATGCTTGGCATGTGTATGTGTGTGCCCAGTGCCTGTGTGTGCTTGGCATGTGTATGTGTGTGCTCAGTGCCTCTGTATGCTTGGCATGTGTATGTGTGTGCCCAGTGCCTGTGTGTGCTTGGCTTGTGTATGTGTGTGCCCAGTGCCTGTGTGTGCTTGGCTTGTGTATGTGTGTGCCCAGTGTCTGTGTGTGCTTGGCATGTGTATGTGTGTGCCCAGTGCCTCTGTGTGCTTGGCATGTGTATGTGTGTGCCCAGTGCCTGTGTGTGCTTGGCATGTGTATGTGTGTGCCCAGTGCCTGTGTGTGCTTGGCATGTGTATGTGTGTGCCCAGTGCCTCTGTGTGCTTGGCATGTGTATGTGTGTGCCCAGTGCCTCTGTGTGCTTGGCATGTGTATGTGTGTGCCCAGTGCCTCTGTGTGCTTGGCATGTGTATGTGTGTGCTCAGTGCCTCTGTGTGCTTGGCATGTGTATGTGTGTGCTCAGTGCCTCTGTGTGCTTGGCATGTGTATGTGTGTGCCCAGTGCCTCTGTGTGCTTGGCTTGTGTATGTGTGTGCCCAGTGCCTCTGTGTGCTTGGCATGTGTGTGTGCCCAGTGCCTCTGTGTGCTTGGCATGTGTATGTGTGTGCCCAGTGCCTCTGTGTGCTTGGCATGTGTATGTGTGTGCTCAGTGCCTCTGTATGCTTGGCATGTGTATGTGTGTGCCCAGTGTCTGTGTGTACTTGGCTTGTGTATGTGTGTGCCCAGTGCCTCTGTGTGCTTGGCATGTGTATGTGTGTGCCCAGTGTCTGTGTGTGCTTGGCTTGTGTATGTGTGTGCCCAGTGCCTCTGTGTGCTTGGCATGTGTATGTGTGTGCCCAGTGTCTGTGTGTGCTTGGCTTGTGTATGTGTGTGCCCAGTGCCTCTGTGTGCTTGGCTTGTGTATGTGTGTGCCCAGTGTCTGTGTGTGCTTGGCTTGTGTATGTGTGTGCCCAGTGTCTGTGTGTGCTTGGCTTGTGTATGTGTGTGCCCAGTGTCTGTGTGTGCTTGGCTAGTGTATGTGTGTGCTTAGCTTGTGTATGTGTGTGCCCAGTGCCTCTGTGTGCTTGGCTTGTGTATGTGTGTGCCCAGTGCCTGTGTGTGCTTGGCTTGTGTATGTGTGTGCCCAGTGCCTGTGTGTGCTTGGCTTGTGTATGTGTGTGCCCAGTGCCTCTGTGTGCTTGGCATGTGTATGTGTGTGCCCAGTGCCTGTGTGTTCTTGGCTTGTGTATGTGTGTGCCCAGTGCCTCTGTGTGCTTGGCATGTGTATGTGTGTGCCCAGTGCCTCTGTGTGCTTGGCATGTGTGTGCCCAGTGCCTCTGTGTGCTTGGCATGTGTATGTGTGTGCCCAGTGCATCTGTGTGCTTGGCATGTGTATGTGTGTGCCCAGTGCTTCTGTGTGCTTGGCATGTGTATGTGTGTGCCCAGTGCATCTGTGTGCTTGGCATGTGTATGTGTGTGCCCAGTGCATCTGTGTGCTTGGCATGTGTATGTGTGTGCCCACTGCCTCTGTGTGCTTGGCTTGTGTATGTGTGTGCCCAGTGCCTCTGTGTGCTTGGCATGTGTGTGTGTGTGTGCCCAGTGCCTCTGTGTGCTTGGCATGTGTATGTGTGTGCCCAGTGCCTCTGTGTGCTTGGCATGTGTATGTGTGTGCTCAGTGCCTCTGTATGCTTGGCATGTGTATGTGTGTGCCCAGTGTCTGTGTGTACTTGGCTTGTGTATGTGTGTGCCCAGTGCCTCTGTGTGCTTGGCATGTGTATGTGTGTGCCCAGTGTCTGTGTGTGCTTGGCTTGTGTATGTGTGTGCCCAGTGCCTCTGTGTGCTTGGCATGTGTATGTGTGTGCCCAGTGTCTGTGTGTGCTTGGCTTGTGTATGTGTGTGCCCAGTGTCTGTGTGTGCTTGGCTTGTGTATGTGTGTGCCCAGTGTCTGTGTGTGCTTGGCTAGTGTATGTGTGTGCTTGGCTTGTGTATGTGTGTGCCCAGTGCCTCTGTGTGCTTGGCATGTGTATGTGTGTGCCCAGTGCCTCTGTGTGCTTGGCTTGTGTATGTGTGTGCCCAGTGCCTGTGTGTGCTTGGCTTGTGTATGTGTGTGCCCAGTGCCTGTGTGTGCTTGGCTTGTGTATGTGTGTGCCCAGTGCCTCTGTGTGCTTGGCATGTGTATGTGTGTGCCCAGTGCCTGTGTGTTCTTGGCTTGTGTATGTGTGTGCCCAGTGCCTCTGTGTGCTTGGCATGTGTATGTGTGTGCCCAGTGCCTCTGTGTGCTTGGCTTGTGTGTGCCCAGTGCCTCTGTGTGCTTGGCATGTGTATGTGTGTGCCCAGTGCATCTGTGTGCTTGGCATGTGTATGTGTGTGCCCAGTGCTTCTGTGTGCTTGGCATGTGTGTGTGTGTGCCCAGTGCTTCTGTGTGCTTGGCATGTGTGTATGTGTGTGCCCAGTGCCTGTGTGTGCCCAGTGCCTGTGTGTGCTTGGCATGTGTATGTGTGTGCCCAGTGCTTCTGTGTGCTTGGCATGTGTATGTGTGTACCCAGTGCATCTGTGTGCTTGGCATGTGTATGTGTGTGCCCAGTGCTTCTGTGTGCTTGGCATGTGTATGTGTGTACCCAGTGCATCTGTGTGCTTGGCATGTGTGTGTGTGCCTAGTGCCTCTGTGTGCTTGGCATGTGTATGTGTGTGCCCAGTGCCTCTGCGTGCTTGGCCTGTGTATGTGTGTGCCCAGTGCCTCTGTGTGCTTGGCTTGTGTGTGTGCCCAGTGCCTCTGTGTGCTTGGCATGTGTATGTGTGTGCCCAGTGCCTGTGTGTGCTTGGCTTGTGTGTGTGTCTGTGCCCAGTGCCTCTGTGTGCTTGGCTTGTGTATGTGTGTGCCCAGTGCCTATGTGTGTTTGGCATGTGTATGTGTGTGCCCAGTGCCTCTGTGTGCTTGGCTTGTGTGTGCCCAGTGCCAGGGTTGCGCATGAGTGTTCCCAGTATCTATTGTGTGTGACTGTGAAGTGTTAAACATGTAAAACATCTTAATCTGCTTCAGTTTGGCAAATGTATGGTCTGTTCCTTCTTGAAACACAGGGGGAAAAGGGAAAGCAGGCAACGGGCAGCTGAAATGTGCTACTCAGTACCCAGTTATCCTGTGGCATGCATACTGCAGACACTACCACTTCTGTGTAATGAACGAGCGTGAACAGGAACGGTGGAGTGCTGTGTTCCAGGACTGTGTGCGGCACAGCAACAACGGTGAGCATCACTATAAAAGTGTCTAGGTGCCAACAGGAGCTCACTGTAATTAAAGTGATTACAGTGCCGGGGAGGGGTCATTGCAGTGTTGGTAACCACTGTGGCATGGAGGAGATACTTTATGGGGCACAATATCAGGGACGCCAAGGAAGATTTATTATACTGATCGTGATCACAGTGCACAGTGCTTGGGTCTGGTGAGCACAATAATGCAGTAGTGGGCACTGCAGCAAGCTATGGCTAGGGAGTGGGCACTGCAGAAAGCTATGGCTAGGGAGTGGGCAGTGCAGAAAGCTATGGCTAGGGAGTGGGCAGTGCAGAAAGCTATGGTTAGGGAGTGGGCACTACAGAAAGCTATGGCTAGGGAGTGGGCACTGCAGAAAGCTATGGCTAGGGAGTGGGCACTGCAGAAAGCTATGGCTAGGGAGTGGGCACTGCAGAAAGCTATGGCTAGGGAGTGGGCACTGCAGAAAGCTATGGCTAGGGAGTGGGCACTGCAGAAAGCTATGGCTAGGGAGTGGGCACTGCAGAAAGCTATGGCTAGGGAGTGGGCACTGCAGAAAGCTATGGCTAGGGAGTGGGCACTGCAGAAAACTATGGCTAGGGAGTGGGCACTGCAGAAAACTATGGCTAGGGAGTGGGCACTGCAGAAAGCTATGGCTAGGGAGTGGGCACTGCAGAAAGCTATGGTTAGGGAGTGGGCACTGCAGAAAACTATGGCTAGGGAGTGGGCACTGCAGAAAACTATGGCTAGGTTGTGGGCACTGCAGAAAGCTATGGCTAGGGAGTGGGCACTGCAGAAAGCTATGGCTAGGGAGTGGGCACTGCAGAAAACTATGGCTAGGGAGTGGGCACTGCAGAAAGCTATGGCTAGGGAGTGGGCACTGCAGAAAGCTATGGCTAGGGAGTGGGCACTGCAGAAAGCTATGGTTAGGGAGTGGGCACTGCAGAAAGCTATGGCTAGGGAGTGGGCACTGCAGAAAGATATGGCTAGGGAGTGGGCACTGCAGAAAGCTATGGCTAGGGAGTGGGCAGTGCAGAAAGCTATGGCTAGGGAGTGGGCAGTGCAGAAAGCTATGGCTAGGGAGTGGGCAGTGCAGAAAGCTATGGTTAGGGAGTGGGCACTACAGAAAGCTATGGCTAGGGAGTGGGCACTGCAGAAAGCTATGGCTAGGGAGTGGGCACTGCAGAAAGCTATGGCTAGGGAGTGGGCAGTGCAGAAAGCTATGGCTAGGGAGTGGGCACTGCAGAAAGCTATGGCTAGGGAGTGGGCACTGCAGAAAGCTATGGCTAGGGAGTGGGCACTGCAGAAAACTATGGCTAGGGAGTGGGCACTGCAGAAAACTATGGCTAGGGAGTGGGCACTGCAGAAAGCTATGGCTAGGGAGTGGGCACTGCAGAAAGCTATGGTTAGGGAGTGGGCACTGCAGAAAACTATGGCTAGGGAGTGGGCACTGCAGAAAACTATGGCTAGGTTGTGGGCACTGCAGAAAGCTATGGCTAGGGAGTGGGCACTGCAGAAAGCTATGGCTAGGGAGTGGGCACTGCAGAAAACTATGGCTAGGGAGTGGGCACTGCAGAAAACTATGGCTAGGGAGTGGGCACTGCAGAAAGCTATGGCTAGGGAGTGGGCACTGCAGAAAGCTATGGCTAGGGAGTGGGCACTGCAGAAAGCTATGGTTAGGGAGTGGGCACTGCAGAAAGCTATGGCTAGGGAGTGGGCACTGCAGAAAGATATGACTAGGGAGTGGGCACTGCAGAAAGCTCTGGCTAGGGAGTGGGTACTGCAGAAAGCTATGGTTTGGGAGTGGACACTGCAGAGAGCTATGGCTAAGGGGTGGGCACTGCAGAAAGCTATGGTTAGGGAGTGGGCACTGCAGAAAGCTATGGCTAGGGAGTGGGCACTGCAGAAAGCTATGGTTAGGGAGTGGGCACTGCAGAAAGCTATGGTTAGGGAGTGGGCACTGCAGAAAGCTATGGCTAGGGAGTGGGCACTGCAGAAAGCTATGGCTAGGGAGTGGGCACTGCAGAAAACTATGGCTAGGGAGTGGGCACTGCAGAAAGCTATGGCTAGGGAGTGGGCACTGCAGAAAGCTATGGCTAGGGAGTGGGCACTGCAGAAAGCTATGGCTAGGGAGTGGGCACTGCAGAAAGCTATGGCTAGGGAGTGGGCACTGCAGAAAGCTATGGCTAGGGAGTGGGCACTGCAGAAAGCTATGGCTAGGGAGTGGGCACTGCAGAAAGCTATGGCTAGGGAGTGGGCACTGCAGAAAACTATGGCTAGGGAGTGGGCAGTGCAGAAAGCTATGGCTAGGGAGTGGGCACTGCAGAAAGCTATGGCTAGGGAGTGGGCACTGCAGAAAGCTATGGCTAGGGAGTGGGCACTGCAGAAAGCTATGGCTAGGGAGTAGGCACTGCAGAAAGCTATGGCTAGGGAGTGGGCACTGCAGAAAGCTATGGCTAGGGAGTGGGCACTGCAGAAAGCTATGGCTAGGGAGTAGGCACTGCAGAAAGCTATGGCTAGGGAGTGGGCACTGCAGAAAGCTATGGCTAGGGAGTGGGCACTGCAGAAAGCTATGGCTAGGGAGTGGGCACTGCAGAAAGCTATGGCTAGGGAGTGGGCACTGCAGAAAGCTATGGCTAAGGGGTGGGCACTGCAGAAAGCTATGGTTAGGGAGTGGGCACTGCAGAAAGCTATGGCTAGGGAGTGGGCACTGCAGAAAGCTATGGCTAGGGAGTGGGCACTGCAGAAAGCTATGGCTAGGGAGTGGGCACTGCAGAAAGCTATGGCTAGGGAGTGGGCACTGCAGAAAGCTATGGCTAGGGAGTGGGCACTGCAGAAAGCTATGGCTAGGGAGTGGGCACTGCAGAAAGCTATGGCTAGGGAGTGGGCACTGCAGAAAGCTATGGCTAGGGAGTGGGCACTGCAGAAAGCTATGGCTAGGGAGTGGGCACTGCAGAAAGCTATGGCTAGGGAGTGGGCACTGCAGAAAGCTATGGCTAGGGAGTGGGCACTGCAGAAAGCTATGGCTAGGGAGTGGGCACTGCAGAAAGCTATGGCTAGGGAGTGGGCACTGCAGAAAGCTATGGTTTGGGAGTGGGCACTGCAGAGAGCTATGGCTAAGGGGTGGGCAGTCTAAAAAGCTATGGCTTTATCTGTCTCTCTCTGTCTTTCTCTGTGTGTCTCTATCTCTTCCTCTGTGTGTCTCTCTTCCGTCTCTCTCTCTCTCTCTTCCTCTGTGTGTCTGTTACTCTCTCTCTGTCTGTCTTCCTCTGTGTGTCTGTTACTCTCTCTATGTCCTCCTCTGTGTCTCTCTCTCTGTCTTCCTTCCTCTGTGTGTCTGTTACTCTCTCTCTGTCTGTCTTCCTCTGTGTGTCTGTTACTCTCTCTCTGTCCTCCTCTGTGTCTCTCTCTCTGTCTTCCTCTGTGTGTCTGTTACTCTCTCTCTGTCTGTCTTCCTTTGTGTGTTTGTTAATCTCTCTCTGTCTGTCTTCCTTTGTGTGTTTGTTAATCTCTCTCTGTCTGTCTTCCTTTGTGTGTTTGTTAATCTCTCTCTGTCTGTCTTCCTCTGTGTGTCTGTTACTCTCTCTCTGTCTGTCTTCCTCTGTGTGTCTGTTACTCTCTCTCTGTCTGTCTTCCTCTGTGTGTTTGTTACTCTCTCTCTGTCTGTCTTCCTCTGTGTTTCTGTTACTCTCTCTCTGTCCTCCTCTGTGTCTCTCTGTCTGTCTTCCTCTGTGTGTCTGTTACTCTCTCTCTGTCTGTCTTCCTCTGTGTCTCTATCTCTGTCTGTATTCCTCTGTGTGTGTCTCTCTCTTTGTCTTCCTCTGTGTGTCGCTCTCTCTCTGTCTTCCTCTGTGTCTCTCTCTGTCTTCCTCTGTGTCTCTCTCTGTCTTCCTTTTTGTCTCTCTCTGTCTGACTTCCTCTGTGTCTTCTTTCTCTTTTTGTCTTCCTCTGTCTCTCTCTCTCTTTCTCTGTCTTCTTCTTTGTCTCTCTCTCTCTCTCTCTCTCTCTCTCTCTCTCTCTCTCTGTCTCTCTCTCTCTCTGTCTGTCTGTCTTCCTCTGTGTCTCTCTCTGTCTGACTTCCTCTGTGTCTTCTCTCTCTTTTTGTCTTCCTCCGTCTCCCTCTGTCTCTCTCTCTCTCTCTCTCTCTTCTTCTGTGTCTCTCTCTCTGTCTTCCTCTGTATGTCTCTCTCTCTCTCTCTCTCTCTCTCTCTTCCTATTTTCCTCTCTCTCTCTCTCTCTCTGTCTCTCTCTTCCTGTCTTCCTCTGTCTGTGTGTCTCTCTCTCTCTCTCTGTCTTCCTTTGTCTCTCTGTCTTCCTCTGTCTGTCTCTTCCTCTGTGTCTCTCTATCTCTCTCTGTCTGACTTCCTCTGTGTCTCTCTGTCTGACTTCCTCTGTGTCTCTCTCTTCCTCTGTCTCTCTCTCTCTCTCTCTCTCTTTTCCTCTGTGTCTCTCTCTGTCGTCCTCTGTGTCTCTCTCTTCCTCTGTGTCACTCTCTGTCTGTCTTCCTCTGTCTCTATCTATATCTCTCTCTCTCTTCCTCTGTGTCTCTCTCTGTCTGACTTCCTTTGTGTCTCCCTCTGTGTCTTTCTCTGTCGTCCTCTGTGTCTCTCTCTTTCTCTGTGTGTTTCTCTGTCTGACTTCCTCTGTGTCACTCTCTCTCTCTCTCTCTCTGTCTTCCTCTGTCTCTCTGTCTCTCTGTGTCTCTCTCTCTTCCTCTGTGTCTCTCTCTCTTCCTCTGTGTCTCTCTCTCTTCCTCTGTGTCTCTCTCTCTTCCTCTGTGTCTCTCTCTCTTCCTCTGTGTCTCTCTCTCTTCCTCTGTGCGTGTGTCTCTCTCTGTCTTCCTCTGTGCGTGTGTCTCTCTCTGTCTTCCTCTGTGTCTCTCTCTTTCTCTTCCTCTGTGTCTCTCTCTCTTCCTCTGTGTGTGTGTGTGTGTCTCTATCTCTCTCTCTCTCTCTCTCTCTCTCTCCCTCTGTCTCTCTCTCTGTCTGACTTCCTCTGTGCCTCTCTCTCTCTCTCTCTCTCTCTTCCTCGGTGTGTGTGTGTCTCACTCTGTCTGACTTCCTCGGTGTCTCTCTCTTTCTCTGTGTCTCTCTCTCTCTTCCTCTGTGTGTGTGTCTCTCTATCTATCTCACTCTCTCTCTCTGACTCATTTTAACTATTTTTCTTTTGCATTTTCTCATCTTATATCCCCCCTTTCTCTTCTGTTCTTTTGTCTATTTTGCCCTCTCATCATATTTTACCCAAGTCCTCTTTCTTTTTTGTGCCCCTTTTCTTTCTTTCCTTCTTTCTTTCTCGTCTGCCTGTCCCTATAACCATCTTTCTCTTACCCTCTTTATTTCTCTATTTCCTTTGTGTTGTGTCTCTGTCTATCTGTGTGTATTTCTCTCTGTATCCCCTGTATATATATCTCTCCTTCAGATCCTCACTCTTCAGTCTACCCCCCCTCCCCATACCAGTACATAGTGTTTATCTGTGTGTATTTCTCTCTGTATCCCCCTGTATATATATCTCTCCTTCAGATCCTCACTCTTTAGTCTTCCCCCCTCCCCATACCAGTACATAGTGTTTATCTGTGTGTATTTCTCTCTGTATCCCCCTGTATATATATCTCTCCTTCAGATCCTCACTCTTTAGTCTTCCCCCCTCCCCATACCAGTACATAGTGTTTATCTGTGTGTATTTCTCTCTGTATCCCCCTGTATATATATCTCTCCTTCAGATCCTCACTCTTCAGTCTTCCCCCCCCTCCCCATACCAGTACATAGTGTTTATCTGTGTGTATTTCTCTCTGTATCCCCCTGTATATATATCTCTCCTTCAGATCCTCACTCTTCAGTCTTCCCCCCTCCCCATACCAGTACATAGTGTTTATCTGTGTGTATTTCTCTCTGTATCCCCTGTATATATCTCTCTCCTTCAGATCCTCACTCTTCAGTCTCCCTCCTCCCCATACCAGTACATAGTGTTTATCTGTGTGTATTTCTCTCTGTATCCCCTGTATATATCTCTCTCCTTCAGATCCTCACTCTTCAGTCTTCCCCCCTCCCCATACCAGTACATAGTGTTTATCTGTGTGTATTTCTCTCTGTATCCCCTGTATATATCTCTCCTTCAGATCCTCACTCTTCCCCCCCTCCCCATACCAGTACATAGTGTTTATCTGTGTGTATTTCTCTCTGTATCCCCTGTATATATCTCTCCTTCAGATCCTCACTCTTCAGTCTACCCCCCTCCCCATACCAGCACATAGTGTTTATCTGTGTGTATTTCTCTCTGTATCCCCCTGTATATATATCTCTCCTTCAGATCCTCACTCTTCAGTCTACCCCCCTCCCCATACCAGTACATAGTGTTTATCTGTGTGTATTTCTCTCTGTATCCCCCTGTATATATATCTCTCCTTCAGATCCTTACTCTTCCCCCCCTCCCCATACCAGCACATAGTGTTTATCTGTGTGTATTTCTCTCTGTATCCCCTGTATATATATCTCTCCTTCAGATCCTCACTCTTCAGTCTCCCCCCCCTCCCCATACCAGTACATAGTGTTTATCTGTGTGTATTTCTCTCTGTATCCCCCTGTATATATCTCTCTCCTTCAGATCCTCACTCTTCAGTCTTCCCCCCTCCCCATACCAGTACATAGTGTTTATCTGTGTGTATTTCTCTCTGTATCCCCCTGTATATATATCTCTCCTTCAGATCCTCACTCTTCCCCCCCTCCCCATACCAGTACATAGTGTTTATCTGTGTGTATTTCTCTCTGTATCCCCTGTATATATATCTCTCCTTCAGATCCTCACTCTTCAGTCTACCCCCCCTCCCCATACCAGTACATAGTGTTTATCTGTGTGTATTTCTTCTGTTATGTGTGATCAGTCCACGGGTCATCATTACTTCTGGGATATAACTCCTCCCCAACAGGAAATGCAAGAGGATTCACCCAGCAGAGCTGCATATAGCTCCTCCCCTCTACGTCACTCCCAGTCATTCTCTTGCACCCAACGACTAGATAGGATGTGTGAGAGGACTATGGTGATTATACTTAGTTTTTATAACTTCAATCAAAAGTTTGTTATTTTACAATAGCACCGGAGCGTGTTATTACCTCTCTGGCAGAGTTTGAAGAAGAATCTACCAGAGTTTTTTACTATGATTTTAACCGGAGTAGTTAAGATCATATTGCTGTTTCTCGGCCATCTGAGGGAGGTAAAAGCTTCAGATCAGGGGACAGCGGGCAGATGAATCTGCATTGAGGTATGTAGCAGTTTTTATTTTCTGAATGGAATTGATGAGAAAATCCTGCCATACCGTTATAATAACATGTATGTATACTCTACACTTCAGTATTCTGGGGATGGTATTTCACTGGAATTACTCTGTTAAAAGTACATTAAACCTTTTAATAGGTATTTATTATGTTAAACGTTTTTGCTGGAATGTAGAATCGTTTGCATTTTCTGAGGTACTGAGTGAATAAATGTTTGGGCATTATTTTTCCACTTGGCAGTTGCTTGTTTTAATTGTGACAGTTTCGTTTCTCTCTCACTGCTGTAGTGTGAGAGGGAGGGGCCGTTTTTGGCGCTCTTTGCTACGCATCAAAAATTTCCAGTCAGTTACTCTTGTATTTCCTGCATGATCCGGTTCATCTCTAACAGAACTCAGGGGTCTTCAAACTTCTTTGAAGGGAGGTAGATTCTCTCAGCAGAGCTGTGAGACTTATATATTGACTGTGATTAAAAACGTTGCTCTGTAATTTTTATGTTTCAAATTTAATTATTGTTACTTTACTAATGGGAACAAACCTTTGCTAAAAGTTGTGTTGTTTTCAAGGATTGATGCTTTAACTGTTTTTCAGTTCATTATTTCAACTGTCATTTAATCGTTTAGTGCTTCTTTGAGGCACAGTACGTTTTTGTTAAATAAGATTGTAACCAAGTTGCAAGTTTATTGCTAGTGTGTTAAACATGTCTGATTCAGAGGAAGATACCTGTGTCATTTGTTCCAATGCCAAGGTGGAGCCCAATAGAAATTTATGTACTAACTGTATTGATGCTACTTTAAATAAAAGCCAATCTGTACAAATTGAACAAATTTCACCAAATAGCGAGGGGAGAGTTATGCCGACTAACTCGCCTCACGTGTCAGTACCTGCATCTCCCGCCCGGGAGGTGCGTGATATTGTGGCGCCTAGTACATCTGGGCGGCCATTACAGATAACATTACAAGATATGGCTACTGTTATGACTGAAGTTTTGGCTAAATTACCAGAACTAAGAGGCAAGCGTGATCACTCTGGGGTGAGAACAGAGTGCGCTGATAATACTAGGGCCATGTCTGATACTGCGTCACAGCTTGCAGAGCATGAGGACGGAGAGCTTCATTCTGTGGGTGACGGTTCTGATCCAAACAGATTGGATTCAGATATTTCAAATTTTAAATTTAAATTGGAGAACCTCCGTGTATTACTAGGGGAGGTTTTAGCGGCTCTTAATGATTGTAACACTGTTGCAATACCAGAGAAATTGTGTAGGTTGGATAAATACTTTGCGGTACCGGCGAGTACTGACGTTTTTCCTATACCTAAGAGACTAACTGAAATTGTTACTAAGGAGTGGGATAGACCCGGTGTGCCGTTCTCACCCCCTCCAATATTTAGAAAGATGTTTCCAATAGATGCCACCACACGGGACTTATGGCAAACGGTCCCTAAGGTGGAGGGAGCAGTTTCTACTTTAGCTAAGCGTACCACTATCCCGGTGGAGGATAGCTGTGCTTTTTCAGATCCAATGGATAAAAAGTTAGAGGGTTACCTTAAGAAAATGTTTGTTCAACAAGGTTTTATATTGCAACCCCTTGCGTGCATCGCGCCGATTACGGCTGCGGCAGCATTTTGGATTGAGTCTCTGGAAGAGAACCTTAGTTCAGCTACGCTGGACGACATTACGGACAGGCTTAGAGTCCTTAAACTAGCTAATTCATTCATTTCGGAGGCCGTAGTACATTTAACCAAGCTTACGGCTAAGAATTCAGGATTCGCCATTCAGGCACGTAGGGCGCTGTGGCTAAAATCCTGGTCAGCTGATGTAACTTCTAAGTCCAAATTACTTAATATACCTTTCAAGGGGCAAACTTTATTTGGGCCCGGTTTGAAAGAAATTATCGCTGACATTACAGGAGGTAAGGGCCACGCCCTGCCTCAAGACAAAGCCAAAGCTAAGGCTAGACAGTCTAATTTTCGTCCCTTTCGGAATTTCAAAGCAGGAGCAGCACCAACTTCCACTGCACCAAAACAGGAAGGAGCTGTTGCTCGTTACAGACAAGGCTGGAAACCTAACCAGTCCTGGAACAAGGGCAAGCAGGCCAGGAAACCTGCTGCTGCCCCAAAGACAGCATGAATCGAGGGCCCCCGATCCGGGACCGGATCTAGTGGGGGGCAGACTCTCTCTCTTCGCCCAGGCTTGGGCAAGAGATGTTCAGGATCCCTGGGCGCTAGAGATCATATCTCAGGGATACCTTCTAGACTTCAAATTCTCTCCCCCAAGAGGGAGATTTCATCTGTCAAGGTTGTCAACAAACCAGATAAAGAAAGAAGCGTTTCTACGCTGTGTACAAGATCTGTTATTAATGGGAGTGATCCATCCGGTTCCGCGGTCGGAACAAGGACAAGGGTTTTACTCAAACCTGTTTGTGGTTCCCAAAAAAGAGGGAACTTTCAGGCCAATCTTGGATTTAAAGATCCTAAACAAATTCCTAAGAGTTCCATCGTTCAAAATGGAAACTATTCGGACAATCTTACCCATGATCCAAAAGGGTCAGTACATGACCACAGTGGATTTAAAGGATGCTTACCTTCACATACCGATTCACAAAGATCATTACCGGTATCTAAGGTTTGCCTTCTTAGACAGGCATTACCAGTTTGTAGCTCTTCCATTCGGATTGGCTACGGCTACAAGAATCTTCACAAAGGTTCTGGGTGCCCTTCTGGCGGTACTAAGACCGCGAGGAATTTCGGTAGCTCCGTACCTAGACGACATTCTGATACAAGCTTCAAGCTTTCAAACTGCCAAGTCTCATACAGAGTTAGTTCTGGCATTTCTAAGGTCGCATGGATGGAAAGTGAACGAAAAGAAGAGTTCTCTCTTTCCTCTCACAAGAGTTCCATTCTTGGGGACTCTTATAGATTCTGTAGAAATGAAGATTTATCTGACAGAAGACAGATTAACAAAGCTTCTAAATGCATGCCGTGTCCTTCATTCCATTCAACTCCCGTCAGTAGCTCAATGCATGGAGGTGATCGGCTTAATGGTAGCAGCAATGGACATAGTTCCCTTTGCACGTCTACACCTCAGACCGCTGCAATTGTGCATGCTGAGTCAGTGGAATGGGGATTACTCAGACTTGTCCCCTACTCTGAATCTGGATCAAGAGACCAGAAACTCTCTTCTATGGTGGCTTTCTCGGCCACATCTGTCCAGGGGAATGCCATTCAGCAGGCCGGACTGGACAATTGTAACAACAGACGCCAGCCTACTAGGTAGGGGCGCTGTCTGGAATTCTCTGAAGGCTCAGGGACAATGGAATCAGGAGGAAAGTCTCCTGCCAATAAACATTCTGGAATTGAGAGCAGTTCTCAATGCCCTTCTGGCTTGGCCCCAGTTAAAAACTCGGGGGTTCATCAGGTTTCAGTCGGACAACATCACGACTGTAGCTTACATCAACCATCAAGGAGGGACAAGAAGCTCCCTAGCAATGATGGAAGTATCAAAGATAATTCGCTGGGCAGAGTCTCACTCTTGCCACCTGTCAGCAATCCACATCCCGGGAGTGGAGAACTGGGAGGCGGATTTCTTGAGTCGCCAGACTTTTCATCCGGGGGAGTGGGAACTTTATCCGGAGGTCTTTGCCCAAATACTTCGAAGTTGGGGCAAACCAGAGATAGATCTCATGGCGTCTCGCCAGAACGCCAAACTTCCTCGCTACGGGTCCAGATCCAGGGATCCGGGAGCGGTTCTGATAGATGCTTTGACAGCACCTTGGAACTTCGGGATGGCTTATGTGTTTCCACCCTTCCCGCTGCTTCCTCGATTGATTGCCAAAATCAAACAGGAGAGAGCATCAGTGATTCTAATAGCGCCTGCATGGCCACGCAGGACTTGGTATGCAGATCTAGTGGACATGTCATCCTGTCCGCCTTGGTCTCTACCTCTAAGACAGGACCTTCTGATACAGGGTCCATTCAAACATCAAAATCTAACTTCTCTGAAGCTGACTGCTTGGAAATTGAACGCTTGATTTTATCAAAACGTGGTTTTTCTGAGTCGGTTATTGATACCCTGATACAGGCTAGGAAGCCTGTTACCAGAAGGATTTACCATAAGATATGGCGTAAATACCTATACTGGTGCGAATCCAAAGGTTACTCCTGGAGTAAGGTTAGGATTCCTAGGATATTGTACTTTCTACAAGAAGGTTTAGAAAAGGGTTTATCGGCTAGTTCATTAAAGGGACAGATCTCAGCTCTGTCCATCTTGTTACACAGGCGTCTGTCAGAAAATCCAGACGTCCAGGCCTTTTGTCAGGCTTTAGCTAGGATCAAGCCTGTGTTTAAAACTGTTGTTCCGCCATGGAGTTTAAACCTTGTTCTTAACGTTCTACAAGGAGTTCCGTTTGAACCCCTTCATTCCATTGATATAAAGTTGTTATCTTGGAAAGTGTTATTTTTAATGGCTATTTCTTCGGCTCGGAGAGTCTCTGAGTTATCAGCTTTACATTGTGATTCTCCTTATTTGATTTTTCATTCAGATAAGGTAGTTCTGCGTACAAAACCTGGGTTCTTACCTAAGGTAGTCACTAACAGGAACATCAATCAAGAGATCGTGGTGCCTTCCCTGTGCCCGAATCCTTCTTCAAAGAAGGAACGTCTTCTACACAATCTGGATGTAGTTCGTGCCCTCAAGTTCTACTTGCAGGCAACTAAGGATTTTCGACAAACGTCTTCCCTGTTTGTCGTGTACTCTGGTCAGAGGAGAGGTCATAAGGCTTCGGCTACCTCTCTCTCCTTCTGGCTTCGTAGCATAATTCGTTTAGCCTATGAGACTGCTGGACAGCAGCCTCCTGAAAGAATTACAGCTCATTCTACTAGAGCTGTGGCTTCCACTTGGGCCTTTAAGAATGAGGCCTCTGTTGATCAGATTTGCAAGGCTGCAACTTGGTCTTCGCTTCATACTTTTTCCAAATTTTACAAATTTGACACTTTTGCTTCTTCGGAGGCTATTTTTGGGAGAAAGGTTCTTCAGGCAGTGGTTCCTTCTGTATAATGAGCCTGCCTATCCCTCCCGTCATCCGTGTACTTTTGCTTTGGTATTGGTATCCCAGAAGTAATGATGACCCGTGGACTGATCACACATAACAGAAGAAAACATAATTTATGCTTACCTGATAAATTTCTTTCTTCTGTTGTGTGATCAGTCCACGGCCCGCCCTGTTTTTTAAGGCAGGTAAATATTTTTTAAATTATACTCCAGTCACCACTTCACCCTTGGTTTCTCCTTTCTCGTTGATTCTTGGTCGAATGACTGGGAGTGACGTAGAGGGGAGGAGCTATATGCAGCTCTGCTGGGTGAATCCTCTTGCATTTCCTGTTGGGGAGGAGTTATATCCCAGAAGTAATGATGACCCGTGGACTGATCACACAACAGAAGAAAGAAATTTATCAGGTAAGCATAAATTATGTTTTCTCTCTGTATCCCCTGTATATATATCTCTCCTTCAGATCCTCACTCTTCAGTCTTCCCCCCCTCCCCATACCAGTACATAGTGTTTATCTGTGTGTATTTCTCTCTGTATCCCCTGTATATATCTCTCCTTCAGATCCTCACTCTTCAGTCTACCCCCCTCCCCATACCAGTACATAGTGTTTATCTGTGTGTATTTCTCTCTGTATCCCCCTGTATATATATCTCTCCTTCAGATCCTCACTCTTCCCCCTCCCCATACCAGTACATAGTGTTTATCTGTGTGTATTTCTCTCTGTATCCCCCTGTATATATATCTCTCCTTCAGATCCTCACTCTTCAGTCTCCCCCCCCTCCCCATACCAGTACATAGTGTTTATCTGTGTGTATTTCTCTCTGTATCCCCCTGTATATATCTCTCTCCTTCAGATCCTCACTCTTCAGTCTACCCCCCTCTCCATACCAGTACATAGTGTTTATCTGTGTGTATTTCTCTCTGTATCCCCTGTATATATATCTCTCCTTCAGATCCTCACTCTTCAGTCTCCCCCCCCTCCCCATACCAGTACATAGTGTTTATCTGTGTGTATTTCTCTCTGTATCCCCTGTATATATCTCTCCTTCAGATCCTCACTCTTCCCCCCCTCCCCATACCAGTACATAGTGTTTATCTGTGTGTATTTCTCTCTGTATCCCCCTGTATATATATCTCTCCTTCAGATCCTCACTCTTCAGTCTACCCCCCTCCCCATACCAGTACATAGTGTTTATCTGTGTGTATTTCTCTCTGTATCCCCTGTATATATATCTCTCCTTCAGATCCTCACTCTTCAGTCTACCCCCCCTCCCCATACCAGTACATAGTGTTTATCTGTGTGTATTTCTCTCTGTATCCCCCTGTATATATATCTCTCCTTCAGATCCTCACTCTTCAGTCTCCCCCCCTCCCCATACCAGTACATAGTGTTTATCTGTGTGTATTTCTCTCTGTATCCCCCTGTATATATATCTCTCCTTCAGATCCTCACTCTTCAGTCTACCCCCCCCTCCCCATACCAGTACATAGTGTTTATCTGTGTGTATTTCTCTCTGTATCCCCCTGTATATATATCTCTCCTTCAGATCCTCACTCTTCAGTCTCCCCCTCCCCATACCAGTACATAGTGTTTATCTGTGTGTATTTCTCTCTGTATCCCCCTGTATATATATCTCTCCTTCAGATCCTCACTCTTCAGTCTAACCCCCCCCCATACCAGTACATAGTGTTTATCTGTGTGTATTTCTCTCTGTATCCCCCTGTATATATCTCTCTCCTTCAGATCCTCACTCTTCAGTCTACCCCCCTCCCCATACCAGTACATAGTGTTTATCTGTGTGTATTTCTCTCTGATCCTCACTCTTCCTACCCCCCTCCCCATACCAGTACATAGTGTTTATCTGTGTGTATTTCTCTCTGTATCCCCCTGTATATATATCTCTCCTTCAGATCCTCACTCTTCAGTCTTCCCCCCCCTCCCCATACCAGTACATAGTGTTTATCTGTGTGTATTTCTCTCTGTATCCCCTGTATATATATCTCTCCTTCAGATCCTCACTCTTCCCCCCTCCCCATACCAGTACATAGTGTTTATCTGTGTGTATTTCTCTCTGTATCCCCCTGTATATATATCTCTCCTTCAGATCCTCACTCTTCAGTCTCCCCCCTCCCCTTACCAGTACATAGTGTTTATCTGTGTGTATTTCTCTCTGTATCCCCCTGTATATATATCTCTCCTTCAGATCCTCACTCTTCCCCCCCTCCCCATACCAGTACATAGTGTTTATCTGTGTGTATTTCTCTCTGTATCCCCCTGTATATATCTCTCCTTCAGATCCTCACTCTACCCCCCCCCCCTCCCCATACCAGTACATAGTGTTTATCTGTGTGTATTTCTCTCTGTATCCCCCTGTATATATCTCTCCTTCAGATCCTCACTCTTCAGTCTTCCCCCCCTCCCCATACCAGTACATAGTGTTTATCTGTGTGTATTTCTCTCTGTATCCCCTGTATATATATCTCTCCTTCAGATCCTCACTCTTCAGTCTTCCCCCCCTCCCCATACCAGTACATAGTGTTTATCTGTGTGTATTTCTCTCTGTATCCCCCTGTATATATATCTCTCCTTCAGATCCTCACTCTTCAGTCTCCCCCCCCCTCCCCATACCAGTACATAGTGTTTATCTGTGTGTATTTCTCTCTGTATCCCCTGTATATATATCTCTCCTTCAGATCCTCACTCTTCAGTCTACCCCCCCCCCTCCCCCATACCAGTACATAGTGTTTATCTGTGTGTATTTCTCTCTGTATCCCCTGTATATATATCTCTCCTTCAGATCCTCACTCTTCAGTCTACCCCCCCTCCCCATACCAGTACATAGTGTTTATCTGTGTGTATTTCTCTCTGTATCCCCTGTATATATATCTCTCCCACTCTTCTCCCCCCCTCCCCATACCAGTACATAGTGTTTATCTGTGTGTATTTCTCTCTGTATCCCCTGTATATATATCTCTCCTTCAGATCCTCACTCTTCAGTCTACCCCCCCCTCCCCATACCAGTACATAGTGTTTATCTGTGTGTATTTCTCTCTGTATCCCCCTGTATATATATCTCTCCTTCAGATCCTCACTCTTCAGTCTCCCCCCCCTCCCCATACCAGTACATAGTGTTTATCTGTGTGTATTTCTCTCTGTATCCCCTGTATATATATCTCTCCTTCAGATCCTCACTCTTCAGTCTCCCCCCCCCTCCCCATACCAGTACATAGTGTTTATCTGTGTGTATTTCTCTCTGTATCCCCCTGTATATATCTCTCTCCTTCAGATCCTCACTCTTCAGACATCCCCCTCCCCATACCAGTACATAGTGTTTATCTGTGTGTATTTCTCTCTGTATCCCCTGTATATATATCTCTCCTTCAGATCCTCACTCTTCAGTCTTCCCCCCCCTCCCCATACCAGTACATAGTGTTCTATCTGTGTGTATTTCTCTCTGTATCCCCTGTATAATATCTCTCCTTCAGATCCTCACTCTTCAGTCTACCCCCCCTCCCCATACCAGTACATAGTGTTTATCTGTGTGTATTTCTCTCTGTATCCCCTGTATATATATCTCTCCTTCAGATCCTCACTCTTCAGTCTCCCCCCCCCCTCCCCATACCAGTACATAGTGTTTATCTGTGTGTATTTCTCTCTGTATCCCCCTGTATATATATCTCTCCTTCAGATCCTCACTCTTCCCCCCCCTCCCCATACCAGTACATAGTGTTTATCTGTGTGTATTTCTCTCTGTATCCCCTGTATATATATCTCTCCTTCAGATCCTCACTCTTCAGTCTACCCCCCCTCCCCATACCAGTACATAGTGTTTATCTGTGTGTATTTCTCTCTGTATCCCCCCTGTATATATATCTCTCCTTCAGATCCTCACTCTTCAGTCTCCCCCCCCTCCCCATACCAGTACATAGTGTTTATCTGTGTGTATTTCTCTCTGTATCCCCCTGTATATATATATCTCTCCTTCAGATCCTCACTCTTCAGTCTCCCCCCTCCCCATACCAGTACATAGTGTTTATCTGTGTGTATTTCTCTCTGTATCCCCCTGTATATATATCTCTCCTTCAGATCCTCACTCTTCAGTCTTCCCCCCCTCCCCATACCAGTACATAGTGTTTATCTGTGTGTATTTCTCTCTGTATCCCCTGTATATATATCTCTCCTTCAGATCCTCACTCTTCAGTCTACCCCCCTCCCCCATACCAGTACATAGTGTTTATCTGTGTGTATTTCTCTCTGTATCCCCCTGTATATATATCTCTCCTTCAGATCCTCACTCTCAGTCTACCCCCCCCTCCCCATACCAGTACATAGTGTTTATCTGTGTGTATTTCTCTCTGTATCCCCTGTATATATATCTCTCCTTCAGATCCTCACTCTTCAGTCTCCCCCCCTCCCCATACCAGTACATAGTGTTTATCTGTGTGTATTTCTCTCTGTATCCCCTGTATATATATCTCTCCTTCAGATCCTCACTCTCAGTCTTCCCCCCTCCCCATACCAGTACATAGTGTTTATCTGTGTGTATTTCTCTCTGTATCCCCTGTATATATATCTCTCCTTCAGATCCTCACTCTTCAGTCTACCCCCCCCTCCCCATACCAGTACATAGTGTTTATCTGTGTGTATTTCTCTCTGTATCCCCTGTATATATATCTCTCGCTCTGATCCTCACTCTTCAGTCTACCCCCCTCCCCATACCAGTACATAGTGTTTATCTGTGTGTATTTCTCTCTGTATCCCCCTGTATATATATCTCTCCTTCGAATCCTCACTCTTCCCCCCCCTCCCCATACCAAGTACATAGTGTTTATCTGTGTGTATTCTCTCTGTATCCCCCCTGTATATATCTCTCTCCTTCAGATCCTCACTCTTCAGTCTTCCCCCCCTCCCCATACCAGTACATAGTGTTTATCTGTGTGTATTTCTCTCTGTATCCCCCTGTATATATATCTCTCCTTCAGATCCTCACTCTTCAGTCTCCCCCCTCCCCATACCAGTACATAGTGTTTATCTGTGTGTATTTCTCTCTGTATCCCCTGTATATATATCTCTCCTTCAGATCCTCACTCTTCCCCCCCCTCCCCATACCAGTACATAGTGTTTATCTGTGTGTATTTCTCTCTGTATCCCCCTGTATATATATCTCTCCTTCAGATCCTCACTCTTCAGTCTACCCCCCCTCCCCATACCAGTACATAGTGTTTATCTGTGTGTATTTCTCTCTGTATCCCCCTGTATATATATCTCTCCTTCAGATCCTCACTCTTCAGTCTCCCCCCCCCTCCCCATACCAGTACATAGTGTTTATCTGTGTGTATTTCTCTCTGTATCCCCTGTATATATATCTCTCCTTCAGATCCTCACTCTTCAGTCTTCCCCCCCCTCCCCATACCAGTACATAGTGTTTATCTGTGTGTATTTCTCTCTGTATCCCCCTGTATATATATCTCTCCTTCAGATCCTCACTCTTCCCCCCCTCCCCATACCAGTACATAGTGTTTATCTGTGTGTATTTCTCTCTGTATCCCCCTGTATATATATCTCTCCTTCAGATCCTCACTCTTCAGTCTTCCCCCCTCCCCATACCAGTACATAGTGTTTATCTGTGTGTATTTCTCTCTGTATCCCCCTGTATATATCTCTCCTTCAGATCCTCACTCTTCAGTCTACCCCCCTCCCCATACCAGTACATAGTGTTTATCTGTGTGTATTTCTCTCTGTATCCCCCTGTATATATATCTCTCCTTCAGATCCTCACTCTTCAGTCTCCCCCCCTCCCCATACCAGTACATAGTGTTTATCTGTGTGTATTTCTCTCTGTATCCCCCTGTATATATATCTCTCCTTCAGATCCTCACTCTTCAGTCTCCCCCCCTCCCCATACCAGTACATAGTGTTTATCTGTGTGTATTTCTCTCTGTATCCCCTGTATATATCTCTCTCCTTCAGATCCTCACTCTTTAGTCTTCCCCCCTCCCCATACCAGTACATAGTGTTTATCTGTGTGTATTTCTCTCTGTATCCCCCTGTATATATCTCTCTCCTTCGAATCCTCACTCTTCCCCCCCCTCCCCATACCAGTACATAGTGTTTATCTGTGTGTATTTCTCTCTGTATCCCCCTGTATATATCTCTCTCCTTCAGATCCTCACTCTTCCCCCCCTCCCCATACCAGTACATAGTGTTTATCTGTGTGTATTTCTCTCTGTATCCCCTGTATATATATCTCTCCTTCAGATCCTCACTCTTTAGTCTTCCCCCCTCCCCATACCAGTACATAGTGTTTATCTGTGTGTATTTCTCTCTGTATCCCCCTGTATATATCTCTCTCCTTCAGATCCTCACTCTCCCCCCCTCCCCAAACCAGTACATAGTGTTTATCTGTGTGTATTTCTCTCTGTATCCCCCTGTATATTATCTCTCTCTTCAGAGTCCTCACTCTACCCCCCCTCCCCATACCAGTACATAGTGTTTATCTGTGTGTATTCTCTCTGTAATCCCCTGTATATATATCTCTCCTTCAGATCCTCACTCTTCAGTCCCTCCCCCCCCCTCCCCATACCAGTACATAGTGTTTATCTGTGTGTATTTCTCTCTGTATCCCCTGTATATATCTCTCTCCTTCAGATCCTCACTCTTCCCCCCCCTCCCCATACCAGTACATAGTGTTTATCTGTGTGTATTTCTCTCTGTATCCCCTGTATATATCTCTCCTTCAGATCCTCACTCTTCCCCCCCTCCCCATACCAGTACATAGTGTTTATCTGTGTGTATTTCTCTCTGTATCCCCCTGTATATATATCTCTCCTTCAGATCCTCACTCTCCCCCCCCTCCCCATACCAGTACATAGTGTTTATCTGTGTGTATTTCTCTCTGTATCCCCCTGTATATATCTCTCTCCTTCAGATCCTCACTCTTCAGTCAACCCCCCCTCCCCATACCAGTACATAGTGTTTATCTGTGTGTATTTCTCTCTGTATCCCCCTGTATATATATCTCTCCTTCGAATCCTCACTCTTCCCCCCCTCCCCATACCAGTACATAGTGTTTATCTGTGTGTATTTCTCTCTGTATCCCCCTGTATATATCTCTCTCCTTCGAATCCTCACTCTTCCCCCCCTCCCCATACCAGTACATAGTGTTTATCTGTGTGTATTTCTCTCTGTATCCCCCTGTATATATCTCTCTCCTTCAGATCCTCACTCTCCCCCCCTCCCCATACCAGTACATAGTGTTTATCTGTGTGTATTTCTCTCTGTATCCCCCTGTATATATCTCTCTCCTTTAGATCCTCACTCTCCCCCCTCCCCATACCAGTACATAGTGTTTATCTGTGTGTATTTCTCTCTGTATCCCCTGTATATATATCTCTCCTTCAGATCCTCACTCTTCAGTCCCCCCCCCCCTCCCCATACCAGTACATAGTGTTTATCTGTGTGTATTTCTCTCTGTATCCCCCTGTATATATATCTCTCCTTCGAATCCTCACTCTTCCCCCCCTCCCCATACCAGTACATAGTGTTTATCTGTGCATTCTGATGCATCCACCTACATCCATGCCTCATCCTACTTCCTACTCTTTTTCTTCTTTGTGTGATTATCTCGTTCCTGCAGCTGTGCCTCAGCCCTGCTGTATTGTCTGCCACACACAATTACACCTGCCCCTCACACCTGCGTTTCCTTTGTCAAAAAATCCCACTGTCTGAAAAGGTTTGGAATGAGTGGGCATTAGCCAGGGCCACACTACTTTTATATTTACAATTGGGCTAAAGATTATCCCTCAAGATAAGATTACAGAATGAGTTACTCACACGATTATATACCTAATGAGAACTGAACTGCCCCGGGGCAGAATCTGTTGGAGGGGGCAGTATAAGAGACCCTGCTGTAGGGGGAGTATTGTGTGAGAGCTGGTTTATATGGAGGAGCAGTGAGAAAGCAGGGTCTTTGGGAGAAGGAGCATTATGAGGGAAGGGTTTGGGGGAGCAGTGTCAGAGAGAGGGGTGTTTGGGGGAGCAGTGTCAGAGAGCTAGGTTTTGGGGGAGCAGTGTAAGAGAGAGGGGTGTTTGGGGGTAGCAGTGTAATAGAGAGGGTGTTTGGGGGGAGCAGTGTAATAGAGAGGGTGTTTGGGGGGAGCAGTGTAAGAGAGAGGGATATTTGGGGGGAGCAGTGTAAGAGAGAGGGGTGTTTGGGTGGAGCAGTGTAAAATAGATGAGTGGGGGGGAGCAGTGTAAGAGAGAGGGATATTTGGGGGGAGCAGTGTAAGAGAGAGGGATATTTGGGGGGAGCAGTGTAAGAGAGATGGGTGTTTGGGGGGAGCAGTGTAAGAGAGAGGGGTGTTTGGGGGGGAGCAGTGTAAGAGAGAGGGGTGTTTGGGGGGAGCAGTGTAATAGAGAGGGTGTTTGGGGGGAGCAGTGTAATAGAGAGGGGTGTTTGGGGGGAGCAGTGTAAGAGAGAGGGATATTTGGGGGGAGCAGTGTAAGAGAGAGGGGTGTTTGGGGGGAGCAGTGTAATAGAGAGGGTGTTTGGGGGGAGCAGTGTAATAGAGAGGGTGTTTGGGGGGAGCAGTGTAATAGAGAGGGGTGTTTGGGGGGAGCAGTGTAAGAGAGAGGGATATTTGGGGGGAGCAGTGTAAGAGAGAGGGGTGTTTGGGGGGAGCAGTGTAAAATAGATGAGTGGGGGGGAGCAGTGTAAGAGAGAGGGATATTTGGGGGGAGCAGTGTAAGAGAGATGGGTGTTTGGGGGGAGCAGTGTAAGAGAGAGGGGTGTTTGGGGGGAGCAGTGTAAGAGAGAGGGGTGTTTGGGGGGAGCAGTGTAAGAGAGAGGGGTGTTTGGGGGGGAGCAGTGTAAGAGAGAGGGTTGTCTGGGGGGAGCAGTGTAAGAGAGAGGGGTATTTGGGGGGAGCAGTGTAAGAGAGATGGGTGTTTGGGGGAGCAGTGTAAGAGAGAGGGGTGTTTGGGGGGAGCAGTGTAAGAGAGAGGGGTATTTGGGGGGAGCAGTGTAAGAGAGAGGGGTATTTGGGGGGAGCAGTGTAAGAGAGAGGGGTATTTGGGGGGAGCAGTGTAAGAGAGAGGGGTATTTGGGGGGAGCAGTGTAATAGAGAGGGGTGTTTGGGGGGAGCAGTGTAAGAGAGAGAGGTATTTGGCGGGAGCAGTGTAAGAGAGATGGGTATTTGGGGGAAGCAATATAAGAGAGATGGGTATTTGGGGGGAGCAGTGTAAGAGAGATGGGTATTTGGGGGGAGCAGTGTAAGAGAGAGGGGTATTTGGGGGAGCAGTGTAAGAGAGAAGGGTATTAGGGGGGAGCAGTGTAAGAGAGATGGGTGTTTGGGGAAAGCAGTGTAAGAGAGAGGGGTATTTGGGGGGTGCAGTATAAAAGAGATGGGTGTCTGGGGGGGAGCAGTGTAAGAGAGAGAGGTG
This sequence comes from Bombina bombina, assembly GCF_027579735.1. Taxonomy (NCBI): domain Eukaryota; kingdom Metazoa; phylum Chordata; class Amphibia; order Anura; family Bombinatoridae; genus Bombina; species Bombina bombina. Next base: position 145,651,232 of record NC_069510.1, read on the forward strand.
TTTGGGGGGAGCAGTGTAAAAGAGATGGGTGTTTGGGGGGAGCAGTGTAAGAGAGAGGGGTGTTTGGGGGGAGCAGTGTAAGAGAGAGGGTTGTTTGGGGGGAGCAGTGTAAGAGAGAGGGGTGTTTGGGGGAGCAGTGTAAGAGAGAGGGCTGTTTGGGGGGAGCAGTGTAAGAGAGAGGGGTATTTGGGGGAGCAGTGTAAGAGAGAGGGGTATTTGGGGGAGCAGTGTAAGAGAGAGGGGTATTAGGGGGGAGCAGTGTAAGAGAGATGGGTGTTTGGGGGGAGCAGTGTAAGAGAGAGGGCTGTTTGGGGAAAGCAGTGTAAGAGAGAGGGGTATTTGGGGGGTGCAGTATAAAAGAGATGGGTGTCTGGGGGGGAGCAGTGTAAGAGAGAGAGGTGTTTGGGGGGAGCAGTGTAAAAGAGATGGGTGTTTGGGGGGAGCAGTGTAAGAGAGAGGGGTGTTTGGGGGGAGCAGTGTAAGAGAGAGGGGTGTTTGGGGGAGCAGTGTAAGAGAGAGGGGTATTTGGGGGGAGCAGTGTAAGAGAGAGGGCTGTTTGGGGAAAGCAGTGTAAGAGAGAGGGGTATTTGGGGGGTGCAGTATAAAAGAGATGGGTGTCTGGGGGGAGCAGTGTAAGAGAGAGAGGTGTTTGGGGGGAGCAGTGTAAAAGAGATGGGTGTTTGGGGGGAGCAGTGTAAGAGAGAGGGTTGTTTGGGGGGAGCAGTGTAAGAGAGAGGGGTGTTTGGGGGAGCAACGTAAGAGAGAGGGGTGTTTGGGGGGAGCAGTGTAAGAGAGAGGGGTATTTGGGGGGAGCAGTGTAAGAGAGATGGGTGTTTGGGGGGAGCAGTGTAAGAGAGAGGGGTATTTGGGGGGAGCAGTGTAAGATAGAGGGGTGTTTGGGGGGAGCAGTGTAAGAGAGAGGGGTATTTGGGGGGAGCAGTGTAAGAGAGAGGGGTATTTGGGGGGAGCAGTGTAAGATAGAGGGGTATTTGGGGGGAGCAGTGTAAGAGAGATGGGTGTTTGGGGGGAGCAGTGTAAGAGAGATGGGTGTTTGGGGGGAGCAGTATAAAAGAGATGGGTGTCTGGGGGGGAGCAGTGTAAGATAGAGATATATTTGGGGGGAGCAGTGTAAGAGAGATGGGTGTTTGGGGGGAGCAGTGTAATAGAGAGGGGTATTTGGGGGGTGCAGTATAAAAGAGATGGGTCTCTGGGGGGGGAGCAGTGTAAGATAGAGGGATATTTGGGGGGAGCAGTGTAAGAGAGATGGGTGTTTGGGGGGAGCAGTGTAAGAGTGATGGGTGTTTGGGGGGGAGCAGTGTAAGAGAGAGGGGTGTTTGGGGGGAGCAGTGTAAGAGAGAGGGGTGTTTGGGGGGAGCAGTGTAAGAGAGATGGGTATTTGGGGGGAGCAGTATAAAAGAGATGGGTGTCTGGGGGGGAGCAGTGTAAGATAGAGGGGTATTTGGGGGGAGCAGTGTAAGATAGAGGGGTGTTTGGTGGGAGCAGTGTAAGAGAGAGGGTATTTGGGGGGGCAGTGTAAGATAGAGGGGTATTTGGGGGGATCAGTGTAAGATAGAGGGATATTTGGGGGAGCAGTGTAAGAGAGATGGGTGTTTGGGGGGAGCAGTGTAAGAGAGAGGGTATTTGGGGGGCAGTGTAAGAGAGAGGGGTGTTTGGGGGGAGCAGTGTAAGAGAGAGGGGTGTTTGGGGGGAGCAGTGTAAGAGAGATGGGTATTTGGGGGGAGCAGTATAAAAGAGATGGGTGTCTGGGGGGGAGCAGTGTAAGATAGAGGGGTATTTGGGGGGAGCAGTGTAAGATAGAGGGGTGTTTGGTGGGAGCAGTGTAAGAGAGAGGGTATTTGGGGGGGCAGTGTAAGATAGAGGGATATTTGGGGGAGCAGTGTAAGAGAGATGGGTGTTTGGGGGGAGCAGTGTAAGAGAGAGGGTATTTGGGGGGCAGTGTAAGATAGAGGGGTATTTGGGGGGATCAGTGTAAGATAGAGGGATATTTGGGGGGAGCAGTGTAAGAGAGATGGGTGTTTGGGGGGAGCAGTGTAAGATAGAGGGGTGTTTGGGGGGATCAGTGTAAGATAGATGGGTATTTGGGGGGAGTAGTGTAAGATAGAGGGGTGTTTGGGGGGAGCAGTGTAAGAGAGAGGGTATTTGGGGGGCAGTGTAAGATAGAGGGGTATTTGGGGGGATCAGTGTAAGATAGAGGGATATTTGGGGGGAGCAGTGTAAGAGAGATGGGTGTTTGGGGGGAGCAGTGTAAGATAGAGGGGTGTTTGGGGGGAGCAGTGTATGAGAGCTGTGTGTTTGGGGAGCAGTGTATGAGAGCTGAGTGTTGGGGGAGCAGTGTATGAGTGATGGATGTTTGGGGGGAGCAGTGTAAGAGAGATGGGTATTTGGGGGGAGCAGTGTAAGATAGATGGGTATTTGGGGGCAGCAGTGTAAGATAGAGGGGTATTTGGGGGGAGCAGTGTAAGAGAGATGGGGTTGCGTTACGGAAATTTTTCATTCCACGATCGCAGGTGTTATTTTTTTTTTCTAACCCCATGGATGTCTATGGGGGAAAGTGTGCACGAGCACATCAAAGCAGCCCTTGGATTTTGTGCGGTATAGAGCTTAACGTAATCATATCGCACGCACGCACAAGAAGGCTTTTCAGAAACTCGTAATGGCAGGGGAAATGACTCAACTTTTGTTGTTTTGGTTTCGCACCCTGTTTAGCACAAAACTCGTAATCTCTGTGAGTGAGAACTGTAGTGAGAACATGTAGTGAGAACGGTAGTGAGAACATGTAGTGAGAACATGTAGTGAGAACATGTAGTGAGAACATGTAGTGAGAACATGTAGTGAGAACGGTAGTGAGAACGGTAGTAAAAACATGTAGTGAGAACGGTAGTGAGAACCTGTAGTGAGAACCTGTAGTGAGAACCTGTAGTGAGACCTGTAGGGAGAACCTGTAGTGAGACCTGTAGTGAGAACCTGTAGGGAGAACTGTAGGGAGAACCTGTAGTGAGAACCTGTAGTGAGAACCTGTAGTGAGAACCTGTAGTGAGAACATGTAGTGAGAACCTGTAGTGAGACCTGTAGTGAGACCTGTAGGGAGAACTGTAGTGAGAACCTGTAGTGAGGACCTGTAGTGAGACCTATAGGGAGAACCTGTAGGGAGAACCTGTAGGGAGACCTGTAGTGAGAACCTGTAGGGAGAACTGTAGTGAGAACCTGTAGGGAGAACCTGTAGTGAGAACCTGTAGTGAGAACCTGTAGTGAGAACCTGTAGTGAGAACCTGTAGTGAGAACCTGTAGTGAGAACTGTAGTGAGACCTGTAGTGAGAACCTGTAGGGAGAACTGTAGTGAGAACCTGTAGTGAGAACTGTAGTGAGAACCTGTAGTGAGACCTGTAGTGAGACCTGTAGGGAGACCTGTAGTGAGAACATGTAGTGAGACCTGTAGTGAGAACATGTAGTGAGAACATGTAGTGAGAACATGTAGTGAGACCTGTAGTGAGAACATGTAGTGAGAACCTGTAGTGAGACCTGTAGTGAGAACATGTAGTGAGAACATGTAGGGAGAACTGTAGTGAGAACCTGTAGTGAGACCTGTAGTGAGACCTGTAGTGAAAACATGTAGTGAGAACCTGTAGTGAGAACATGTAGTGAGACCTGTAGTGAGAACATGTAGTGAGAACCTGTAGTGAGAACATGTAGTGAGACCTGTAGTGAGAACATGTAGTGAGAACCTGTAGTGAGAACCTGTAGTGAGACCTGTAGGGAGAACATGTAGTGAGAACCTGTAGTGAGACCTGTAGGGAGAACATGTAGTGAGAACCTGTAGTGAGAACCTGTAGTGAGAACATGTAGTGAGAACCTGTAGTGAGAACTGTAGTGAGAACCTGTAGTGAGAACCTGTAGTGAGACCTGTAGTGAGAACCTGTTGTGAGAACCTGTTGTGAGAACCTGTAGTGAGAACCTGTAGGGAGAACCTGTAGTGAGAACCTGTAGTGAGAACCTGTAGTGAGAACCTGTAGTGAGAACTGTAGTGAGACCTGTAGTGAGAACCTGTAGTGAGAACTGTAGTGAGACCTGTAGTGAGAACCTGTAGTGAGAACCTGTAGTGAGAACATGTAGTGAGAACATGTAGTGAGAACCTGTAGTGAGAACATGTAGTGAGAACCTGTAGGGAGACCTGTAGTGAGAACCTGTAGTGAGAACCTGTAGTGAGAACTGTAGTGAGAACCTGTAGTGAGAACTGTAGTGAGAACCTGTAGTGAGAACCTGTAGTGAGAAACTGTAGTGAGAACCTGTAGTGAGACCTGTAGTGAGACCTGTAGTGAGAACATGTAGTGAGAACATGTAGTGAGAACCTGTAGTGAGACCTGTAGTGAGAACATGTAGTGAGAACATGTAGTGAGAACCTGTAGTGAGACCTGTAGTGAGAACCTGTAGTGAGAACATGTAGTGAGAACATGTAGTGAGAACCTGTAGTGAGACCTGTAGTGAGAACATGTAGTGAGAACCTGTAGTGAGAACATGTAGTGAGAACCTGTAGTGAGAACCTGTAGTGAGAACCTGTAGTGAGAACCTGTAGTGAGAACCTGTAGTGAGAACCTGCAGTGAGAACATGTAGTGAGCACCTGTAGTGAGCACCTGTAGTGAGAACCTGTAGTGAGAACCTGTAGTGAGAACATGTAGTGAGAACCTGTAGTGAGAACATGTAGTGAGAACCTGTAGTGAGAACCTGTAGTGAGAACCTGTAGTGAGAACCTGTAGTGAGAACCTGTAGTGAGAACCTGTAGTGAGAACCTGCAGTGAGAACATGTAGTGAGCACCTGTAGTGAGAACCTGTAGTGAGAACCTGTAGTGAGAACCTGTAGTGAGAACCTGTAGTGAGAACATGTAGTGAGCACCTGTAGTGAGCACCTGTAGTGAGAACCTGTAGTGAGAACTGTAGTGAGAACCTGTAGTGAGAACCTGTAGTGAGAACTGTAGTGAGAACCTGTAGTGAGAACATGTAGTGAGAACCTGTAGTGAGAACTGTAGTGAGAACCTGTAGTGAGAACCTGTAGTGAGAACTGTAGTGAGAACCTGTAGTGAGAACCTGTAGTGAGAACCTGTAGTGAGAACCTGTAGTGAGAACTGTAGTGAGAACTGTAGTGAGAACCTGTAGTGAGAACCTGTAGTGAGAACTGTAGTGAGAACCTGTAGTGAGAACCTGTAGTGAGAACCTGTAGTGAGACCTGTAGTGAGCACCTGTAGTGAGAACCTGTAGTGAGAACTGTAGTGAGAACCTGTAGTGAGAACCTGTAGTGAGAACTGTAGTGAGAACCTGTAGTGAGAACCTGTAGTGAGAACCTGTAGTGAGACCTGTAGTGAGAACTCGTAGTGAGAACCTGTAGTGAGAACCTGTAGTGAGAACATTTTTAGAGCATTATTCTGGGATTTGAGAGAAAAACTTATATACGCCACTGTTCAGCCCATTTTATAAAAAAAACAACAATTACGCTTTGTATTTTCACTTATCGGTACAAATTCCTTGCTTGTTTTGCACATCCAGTATACTTATGATTTACGCCGTGCATAGTTATTACCATTTATTCCTGTGTAATTTATCTACAAATGTTTTTTTTTATAAAATATGATTTTTTTGGTGAACAATTATGTTACAATTTTTGATGCACCTTAACAAAACAATTTTTCCTGTGTATTTTTTTGTGAATGATTCAGTTTATTCATTTTGTAAGATTTAAAATTAAGAATTTTATTGCGCACTTTTGTAATGTAGCCCCTTCCCATATTTAAATGCCCCTTAGCGATACCCCCTGTTTTCAGGGTAAAAAGTGGCTTTATATAATTCTACCAGGGAAATAGAAGGGCTGGCAGCATTCTTATAGAATCTCACCAGCCCAGAGACCTGTAGAGAATCGGGCCCTAAGATAGCTACATGCGTAGGGGGAGCACTTGGTGACCATTCTCTCTGTTACAGGTATCCCTGAAGAGTCGCGGGTGGAGTCTGCAGCCTTTACGGATTCTGTGCGTCTCTTCAGACAGGCACGGGAACAGTATGGGACATGGGACATGCTGTGCGGAAACCAAGTGCAGGTGTGTGGTTTATGCCCTCTCCCAGCAGATCAAATCTGGGCCTAGTGTGTCTCACTATTTAACCAGTACCACTATCTCCCATTATCCAAACATCTGGCCTGCTACATGTTTAGTAATATTAATACACTCCTCTTATCCCACTGTCATTATCCTGACCATACCGGTAACAATTTCTTATAGATTTAACCACATTCAAAATGATTTTATTTTTTTTAACTAATGAAATATAAAGTTAATGCTGTTTAAATGCAAAACTGAACCTAACAGCAATATGAGGCGTGTACCTTCCCCTAATTCTCATTGGCTGATTAGGAAAACACAAACGGCTCTATTGGTGCAGTAGATGAACCTTAATAAAATTAAACAAACTGATTCTAATATTGAGCTGAATATATCCTTCTCTTGTAGAGTTTGTGAAATAGAATTTTTTCTACTAGTGAGTAGTCCCCTTTCTTCGTACCATGTCTACCTTGTGCCATACAGTCCTATGCCACTAACCCATTACCTATTTTGTAGGTCCTTAGTAACCTGGTTATGGATGAATTAATTCCTGATCTCCAAAACAGCATCAGCCCAAAACTAAAGGGCAAGCCCCAGGACAGGCAGCGCACATGGTCAATGGTGAGTAGAGTGCCTAGGCAAACTGCCGCACGGGGACAGTAACTAAGTAGACACCATTTACTGTACATTTTTTTTATACTTTCATTTGACTTCTTTGATTTTGCATTAAATGTTTTTTCTTTTCCGCCTCCCTAAAGATTTCTGACACCATTTACCGTATGGTGCATGAGCAGGCGCGGATATTTTATGAAAGGTTGGCGCAGCGCTGCGCAGATAACAGAGCAGAGATGGAAAGTCAGATTCGAACAGATATGGACCAGATTATTTCCTGCAAAGAACATGTATGCAGCAAGATCCGAGGTAGGAGGAGGTGGCCTAAATTTGTTTTATATATGCAGAAGTGTTTATCAACGGACATTACACTTAAAATGTAATCCTGGCCATAAAAATGATGATTATGGTTAGTAATTTGCAGTTAAAAGAAGGGGGGAAAAGAAGGAAAACCATTTGTCATTATATATATATAGGAGAGAGAATGAGAGAGCGATATATTTTGTATTATTATTATTTATCACAGTAATGAATAAAGAGAAAATGCCCGCCTGCAATCACCACTTGTGATGCTGCTTTCTTGTGCAATGCCGCTGTACGTGAGTGTGTGTGTGTTTTTATATATATATATGATCTATATTGTAAGTTCCCACAGGAATAGGGCCCTCAATTCCCCCTGTATTTGTCTGTAAAATTTTGTCTTTTATTGTATTGTTTCTCCAGTGTACTTTTATCTTTGTACCCATGGGCAGCGCTGCGGAATATGTTGGCGCTTTATAAATAAAAAATAAACCGAGCCAACAGGACGCGAAGCGCCCTATTGCCCAAAGGCCGATCCCATACACACGTTCCCATAAGGGAACCCTGACCAACAACTAACCAAAGGAAGAAGCAAGGGAGAGGGAGAACTGAACCAGAACCCTGTTTTCTAAAAGACAAAGTAGACTAACTCGGGAGACTCCAGAAAGCCTCACGAAATGCCAGAAAAAAAGGCATCATCAGTTAAACACGACCCAGTCGGAGACCGAAAGAGAATAAAAAAAGTATCTCAAGAACAGAAAACCGCACAGACGACTAAGTAGCACGCTATAGTGCAGCCACAGATAAAGGGGAAAAAAAACCTTGTCCAGCTCCCCAGCTGTAGAGAACCAAAGAGAAATGGAACCCGCAAAAACCAAGTTTCTAGACAAAAAAAACCTCCATGGAGGGAAAAATCAAAGATCCAAACCCCCCCAAGAGCTCAGAGAGCACCTCAATAGGGACCCACTGTATCCAAAAGAAACAGAGACAGCTTAAAAGTCAAAAGATGACAGCGTAGGATCCTGAGATAAACAGGGATGTCCTCCACAACCGCAGAACCTCCGCAACGAGGACTGCCCACACACAAAAAAAACAATCGCTCAATGACAGTGAAAAGTCCAGGGACAGAGTGTCCCCCCCCCCCTCCTGAGAACGAGAGGGAGGAACACCACCAGCCACCTCGAAAGAGTGTGAACAGAAACACGGGCAGAGTCCCAACCAGAGGAACACTGAACCCTGAAGTCCATTCCCAAGGGCATCTCCATCCATGAACCAGGGACAAAAGGAACACACCCCCAGAGAAAAAAGTCTCCCAAGGGAAGACAGAGGACAAGGGAAACCTTGCCCCCAGGACACGGGAAACCTTGCCCCCCGGACACAAACTCGACACAGGGGTCAAATGTAATCCAAAGTGAGCCAACTCCTAAAGGAGCAGAGACTACCCGAGGTAGCAATCTCATGGCCCCACAGCAGATACCGGTGGGGAAGATCTGAAGACAAAGTTACCCTACCAAGGCACTACACAGGATGCTGATGCAAAGTTAGAGCACCAGTACGGATCCCCAAAGGAAGTCCAGAATACATTGCTGCACAGAAAAACAAAAGCCCAGAGCAGCCATAAGAAAGGGACTATATGGTTGGTTGGGAATATAGCTCACCATTAAAAACGTTATCCCAAAAGGTTTTTTCAAAAAGTCTGCGGTATAAGGTGGCGCAAGTGATATGCTATTCCCACTATTATAATCAATTAATGGTAACTAAATCAGAGGAACAAGTTTAAAGCTCTAAATTTGTCTGGAAAGCCAATAATCTATATACTCCTATTAATAAAAACAAAGGTATTGCTATATATAAAAATATAAGTTTATTAAAGCATCAATAAAAAGTCTTAATAGACAAATGCAAAAACAATCAATATAAATAAAAACTAGACACCGGTGTCGGTTAAATAAACTTCTTTGATTTAAATTAAAGTCTAGATAGATATCATATGGTATCTATAAGTTAAACAATCTATATAAATGATACTAGCATATAATTGACAAGTATTTTGTCTGCGGCAATGGATGACTACATGATAACAATAAAAGTTTGGAGGGGGCTGTTTCTTCACTGGCTAAACGCACAACCATACCAATTGAGGACAGTTGTGCTTTTAAAGACCCTATGGATAAAAAATTAGAGGGTTTACTTAAGAAAATTTTTGTTCAACAAGGTTTTCTTCTCCAACCTATTGCGTGCATTATTCCTGTAACTACTGCAGCTGCTTTCTGGTTCGAGGAGCTGGAAGATGCGCTCCAGACGGAGACCTCATATGAGGACATTATGGACAGAATTAAGGCTCTTAAGCTGGCTAATTCTTTTATCACAGATGCCGCTTTTCAACTAGCTAAGTTAGCTATGGCTAAAGTCCTGGTCGGCCGATGTGTCGTCAAAATCCAAACTACTGAACATCACTTTCAAAGGAAAGACCCTTTTCGGGCCTGAATTGAAAGAGATTATCTCAGAAATCACTGGGAGAAAAGGCCATGCTCTCCCTCAGGACAAGTCTTTTAAGACAAAGAACAAACAAAATAATTTTCGTTCCTTTCGGAATTTCAGGAGCAGTCTCGCTTCATCCTCCCCTGCTGCAAAGCAAGAGGGTAACACTTCACAACCCAGGGCAGCCTGGAAACCTTACCAGGGCTGGAACAAGGGTAAACAGGCCAAGAAGCCTGCAGCTGCTTCCAAGACAGCATGAAGGGGTAGCCCCAGATCCGGGACCGGATCTAGTAGGGGGCAGACTCTCTCTCTTCCCTCAGGCCTGGGCAAGAGACGTACACGATCCTTGGGCCTTAGAGATTGTATCCCAGGGATATCTTCTAGAATTCAAGGACTCTCCTCCAAGGGGACGGTTCCACATTTCTCGTCAGTCTACAGACCAGACAAAGAAAGAGGCGTTCTTACGCTGTGTAGAAGATTTACATACAATGGGAGTGATCCAGCCAGTTCCAATTGTGGAACAAGGGCTGGGTTTTTACTCAAACCTGTTTGTGGTTCCCAAAAAAGAGAGAACTTTCAGACCAATCCTGGATCTCAAAATCCTAAACAAATTCCTCAGAGTCCCATCATTAAAGATGGAGACCATTCGGACAATCTTACCAATGATCCAGGAGGGTCAATATATGACTACCGTGGATCTAAAGGATGCGTATCTGCACATTCCTATCCACAAAGATCATCACCAGTTTCTCAGGTTCGCCTTTCTGGACAAGCATTATCAGTTTGTGGCCCTTCCTTTCGGGTTGGCCACTGCTCCCAGAATTTTCACAAAGGTGCTAGGGTCCCTCCTGGCGGTTCTAAGACCGTGGGGCATAGCGGTGGCGCCTTATCTAGACGACATCTTAATTCAGGCGTCGACTTTCCAAAGAGCCAAGTCTCACACGCAAATTGTATTGGCCTTTCTGAGGTCTCACGGGTGGAAGGTGAACATAAAAAAGAGTTCTCTCTCCCCCCTCACAAGAGTTTCCTTCCTGGGAACTCTATTAGACTCGGTAGAAATGAAAATATTTCTGACGGGGGTCAGAAAGTTAAAACTCTTAACCACTTGCCGAGCTCTTCATTCCATTCCTCTGCCATCTCTGGCTCAGTGCATGGAGACAATCGGACTAATGGTAGCGGCAATGCACATAGTCCCTTTTGCTCGGATTCACCTCAGACCACTGCAACTATGCATGCTCAAACAGTGGAATGGGGATTATGCAGATTTGTCTCCTCAAATACAGTTGGACCAGGGGACCAGAGATTCTCTTCTCTGGTGGTTGTCTCAGGATCACCTGTCTCAGGGAATGTGTTTCCGCAGACCAGAGTGGATCATCGTAACGACCGACGCCAGTCTGTTGGGCTGGGGTGCAGTCTGGGACTCCCTGAAAGCTCAGGGCTTATGGTCTCGGGAAGAAGCTCTTCTCCCGATAAACATTCTGGAACTGAGGGCGATATTCAACGCTCTTCAGGCATGGCCTCAGCTAGCTGCGGCCAAATTCATCAGATTTCAGTCGGACAACATCACGACTGTAGCTTACATCAACCATCAAGGGGGAAAAAGGAGTCCCCTAGCAATGATGGAAGTAACCAAAATAATCAGGTGGGCGGAGGATCACTCTTGCCACCTCTCAGCAATTCACATCCCAGGAGTAGACAACTGGGAGGCGGATTTTCTAAGTCATCAGACTTTTCACCCGGGGGAGTGGGAACTCCACCCGGAGGTATTTGCCCAGCTGACTCAGCTATGGGGCACTCCAGAATTTGATCTGATGGCGTCCCGTCAGAATGCCAAACTTCTTCTTTATGGGTCCAGGTCCCGGGATCCCCAGGCGGTGCTGATAGATGCTCTAGCAGAGCCTTGGTCCTTCAATCTGGCCTATGTGTTTCCACCGTTTCCTCTCCTTCCTCGTCTGGTTGCCAGAATCAAGCAGGAGAGGGCGTCAGTGATTCTAATAGCGCCTGCGTGGCCACGCAGGACCTGGTATGCAGACCTAGTGGGCATGTCATCCGTTCTACCATGGACTCTGCCAATGAGGCAGGACCTTCTACTACAAGGTCCTTTCAAACATCCAAATCTAATTTCTCTGCGTCTGACTGCTTGGAGATTGAACGCCTAATTCTATCAAAGCGTGGTTTCTCTGAGTCGGTTATCGATACCCTGATTCAGGCTAGAAAGCCTGTCACCAGGAAAATCTACCATAAGATTTGGCGAAAATATCTATCTTGGTGCGAATCCAAGGGTTACTCATGGAGTAAGATTAGGATTCCCAGGATATTGTCTTTTCTCCAAGATGGATTGGAGAAAGGATTGTCAGCTAGTTCCTTGAAAGGACAGATATCTGCTTTGTCTATTCTTTTACACAAACGTCTGGCGGAGGTACCAGACGTTCAAGCGTTTACTCAGGCTTTAGTCAGAATCAAGCCTGTTTATAGACCTGTGGCTCCGCCATGGAGTCTGAATTTAGTTCTTTCAGTTCTGCAAGGGGTTTCGTTTGAACCTTTACATTCCATAGATATTAAGCTTTTATCTTGGAAAGTTTTGTTTTTGGTAGCTATCTCTTCTGCTCGAAGAGTTTCAGAGTTATCTGCGCTACAGTGTGATTCACCTTACCTGGTGTTCCATGCAGATAAGGTAGTTTTGCGTACCAAACCCGGTTTTCTTCCTAAGGTTGTGTCTAATAAGAATATTAACCAGGAAATTGCTGTTCCTTCTCTGTGTCCTAATCCTTCTTCGAAGAAGGAACGTCTGTGACACAATCTTGATGTGGTTCGTGCTTTAAAGTTCTATTTACAAGCAACTAAGGATTTCAGACAAACAACTTCATTGTTTGTTATCTTTTCTGGTAAGAGGAGAGGTCAGAAGGCGACTGCTACCTCTCTTTCCTTTTGGCTGAAAAGCATCATCCGTCTGGCCTATGAGACTGCTGGCCAGCTGCCTCCTGAAACAATTACTGCTCATTCTACCAGAGCAGTGGCTTCCACATGGGCTTTTAAAAATGAGGCTTCTGTTGAACAGATTTGTAAGGCAGCGACATGGGGGTCGATCCGATAAAAATCGTCGCCCTCAAAAGCTGGCGACGCCAATATTTGCGCGGGTTTGGTATCCTATATACGGCGTAACCTAGAAGTTACGCGCGTATATTTCTGCCATCGCCCGTAGTTTTTTGGGCCATAGGCAGGTATACCAAACCCGCGCAGTTTGGTATCCAATATACAGCGTAAGGACTTACGTGGCGAAAATGGAGAAATCTTACTCCATTTTCACCTCGCCACAAAAAGCAGCCGTAAGAAGCCTTACGCTGACTATTGGAGCCCCGCAACTCTCTAAACTAGCTGCTAAATAAACCTAACACCTAACGCATGCGCAATGTCTATCTAACTGTCAACCGCGATCTGCTAAATAAAACCTAACACCTAACGCATGCGCAATGTCTATCTACCTGTCAACCGCGATCCCCCGCCGCAATCCCTAATAAAATATTTAACCCCTAAACCGCCGCCATCTACATAAACTAACCCCCTACTGTGAGCCCCTAAAACCGCCGCCATCTACCTTATCTATCCCCTAATCTGACCCCTTACACCGCCGCCACCTATATAAAAATGATTAACCCCTAATCGAATCCCCCTATACCGCCGCCAGCTATATTAATATTATTAACCCCTAATCTAATCCCCCTAAAATAATTATCTCTATTACCAGCCCTTAAAAGGGCCTTTTGCGTGGCATTGAACTTGAATCTGGCATTGAACTTGAATCTGATTGGCTGATTCAATCAGCCAATCAGATTTTTCTACCTTAATTCCGATTGGCTGATAGAATCCTATCAGCCAATCGGAATTCGACGGACGCCATCTTGGATGACGTCATTTAAAGGTACCTCATTCGTCGTTCAGTCGTCGGTCGGGATGGATGCTCCGCGTCGGTGGAGAGAAGATTCAAGATGCCGCTTGAAGGAAGATGCTGGCGGATGGATGAAGACTTTGCTGCCGCTTGGAGAAAAACATCGCCGGGATGAAGATTTCTTCTTTGCCGCTTGGATGGACATCGCCCGGATCGGATGAAGAGTTCTGCCCGGCGGGGTGAATACAAGGTAGGGAGATCTTCAGGGGGGTAGTGTTAGGTTTATTTAAGGGGGGGGTTGGGTTAGATTAGGGGTATGTGGGTGGTGGGTTGTAATGTTGGGGGGGGGTGGTATTGTGTTTTTTTTTTTTCAGGCAAAAGAGCAGTTTTCTTTGGGGCATGCCCCCACAAAAGGCCCTTTTAAGGGCTGGTAAGGTAAAAGAGCTTTGAACTATTTTTAATTTAGAATAGGGTAGGGAATTTTTTTTTATTTGGGGGGTTTATTATTTTATTAGGGGGCTTAGAATAGGTGTAATTAGCTTAAAAATCTTGTAATATTTTTTTTATTTTTTGTAATTTAGTGTTTGTTTGTTTTTTGTAATTTAGTTTAGTTTATTTAATTGTATTTTTAGATAGATATTTGTAGTTTATTTAATTTATTGATAGTGTAGGTGTATTTGTAACTTTGGTTAGGATTTATTTTACAGGTAATTGGGTAATTATTTTAACTAGGTAG